>NC_140968.1:73281193-73378693 GCF_056783735.1 Eptatretus burgeri | reverse complement strand
GGTGCCAGTCTGCATAAGTAATGAATTGTTAAGTGCTTTTTGCTTGTACATACGTGCATTTCTTATAGTCGGTTTAACCCTGCTCTTTTGTGCTCCCCTGCCACATTATAAATAAACCCCGATTGTTCAATGTTTCAGCTCGTTCGTGTCATTTCCTCCATTGGCTTAGCGTGCTGCATGTTGGAAAATTAGCAAGGCCGTTGTGCCGCCGTAAGGGGACATCTGGACCGACGGGACTTTGGTGACTGTCCGCTCGGGTCATAAGCGGTTCGAGTGCGCTCGCGCCTCGTTCCGTACGGATGCCGTTGAGGGTGTGGAGACTCGGTAAATCGCCACGTGGGTCTCTAGGTATTTTGAAAATTGGCACATAACCCTGTACCACGTGGTAGAAATATTGACGCCTCATGGTCCGATAAGGGACCCATACTTCTCGGAGTTTTCCGAAAAAGTACGATCTAAATTCCGGGTGATCCGTCGAGCCGACTCTGCTGCTCCATCTAGCGTTCGTGCTTGCAGCCAACGCCCGGCCCCTCACAATATATATATATATATATATATATATATATATATATATACATATATATATATACATATACATATATATATACATATACATATATACATATACATATATATATATATATATATATATATATATATATTGTTGCGGTCTTCGCGCCCGCCGGCGTGCGGACGGCCACGTAACTCGAATCGCGGCACGTCGCCCACCGGACGGACAATCCAGTCGTGACCCTCTCGGACTAACGCCGGGAACCAGTCACGGGTGGACCTTTCGGTCTCACCGCGATCGAGCCAATCAGCCCCCGCGTGGGATAGGGTTGCTCGCCAAATTCGACCTACCTAAGTACCCACGCGGAGGGTAGACCGGGCGATCGCACCTCGCCGCAGGTCGACTTCGGACACGGGCCACTTAAGCGACCCGTTCCGTACTATCAGAATAACCGAGCGGTGTTATCGTCGACCTCGACGGTTCGATTAATTATCGGGCGTATTCAGCCCACTACCAACCCTTTACGTGAAGCAAGATGAGGATTCAATGGGAGAAAAAGACGAAGCGAAGCGGGAAACAGTTCAACAATAAAGCACATTTATTCGCGACGAACGGAAAGCACACATATTCAATTCCACCAAAAGCACACAGAAAAAACACAATTCCATTTACACAAAAAGCAAATATAAAAGCGAAAACAATGCAGAGCTAATACCGACTACCGAGCACACGGCAACACTTATACAATTCTACCTCACAGACGGCGCCGACAACACATACCCAAAACCAAGGAAAAGAAATACCCTCAAGGATGAGGCGGGCCTGAGGCCGAGACCGGGTCGCGCCTACCCGTCTGATGATGAGACGCGGAGCGGCGATGGCGCCCCAACCCGCGGGCCTCGCGGACAGTGTCTGGCAGGGGGTGGGAAAGGGGCCCCCTTGGTCGGACTATCTCAGCGCGGGGGGAAACAGGAGGGGGTTGCTGATGCTCGGGGTATAGAGGATCTTTATTATCCCTGGTGTGCGTCTCCACCTCGGCCAGGTCGCGCTGCCGGCCTTCCTCGGGCGTGCAGCTCCCGGCACCGTCGCGAGCACCCCCTCGTCTGCCTTCGCCGCTGCCGCCTCTCCGCCTCTGGACTCTCCACCCTGGATTCTTCTTTGGGCTCTCCTCGTTCGACTCTCTTCAGCTTCTCCAGCTACTGCAGGCTTCGGGCTCCAGACTTCCACACCGCTCTGACTGACGAACACGGTCCTTTTATCCCCCCGTAGCTTCGCCTTTGACCCCCTCCCTTTGACCTTTCACCTCGCTCCCCATTGGCCCGAGAAAAAGTGGGCGTGAAGGCTTTTGATCCACAAATTTGCATATATCGATCGTTCTGGAGGCGGGGCCAAATCGCTCCTCGCTCACCGATTGGACGGCAAAAAGTGGGCGTGTGTCGTTTTTGATCCGTTTTTGAAGCACAAAATCCGTGATTTTGTACACGCTGTTCAACGTGCGCCCTGCACGAGTCCAACACCGGTACCCACAGCGGGGCAAGAACGGTGGCGATGCTACGGTTGCGAGGTGTGACGTGAAGGTCGTGGCGGTTGTGGTGAAGCGGCGTTGTGGTTGGTGGTTGATGTTGTGGTTGTGGTGGTAATCATGGCGGTTGGTCCAAAATAAAGATAGTAAAAGAAAAACGGCTATCCTGAAGAGTCGCAGCTCGCATAAATGACATGTATTCCCACTAGACAACGGGTTCGGGCCTAACTACACATGTACTTACCGAGATACCTCACCTAAGGGACCTGAATGGTGGTTTGCGAATCTGGTAACCACAACACTACCCCCTTCCCTTTTTACAGACTCGTCCCGAGTCGTCAAATTTTCGTGTGCTATCATGTGTAGTTTTCCCCTAGTACATTTTACCTACGGATCCCTGAGTGCGACATTCATGGTATTCGTGTCCCCAAAATAAATAACCTGAGGGCTGCGTAACTATCTAAACAAACTCACTCACACGGACGACTTAAATAAAATTGCCGGCGCTAAGACATACATGCCGGGGGCGCACTCATATTTACAGTACATCTTACCTTAACTTACAAATTTTACACTAAACCATGGCCCAGGATCACTGAACTCTGCAAAAGAAAAGCAGTTAGCAGGGAGCCAGGCTGCCCGCATGCAGTCTCTGGCTCAAACAATGCAGGTGACAGGGAACGTGGCTGGCTGCTCACACGCAGTCCAAGGCCTTCCCTTTTGAACTGAACGCAGTGAACCACAACGGTGCATGGGCTGCACAAACGCAGTCTCCGTGCCAGCTCAAGTGGCACACGCAATGAGCACAACGAATGGATGCATGAACGGTTTGAACTGAATGCAGTGAACCACAACGGTGCTTGGGCTGCACAAACGCAGTCTCCGTGCCAGCTCAAGTGGCACACGCAATGAGCACAACGAATGGATGCATGAACACAAACACGGTGCACGGGCCGCCACTGCAGGCCCGTGTTGTAGCTGCCAACGGGGCAGTTCTTGCAGCTTGCAAACTGTTGCTTTGATCCTGGCGCACATGGAAATGAACAGGGGGGCAAAGCAAAAATTGAACGGGGCTGGTGAACGTGGGCAGTGGGCATGGCATGGCAGAGGTAGCAGGCAAACACAGCCCGCAGAAGAAGGCCGCTGCAGGCAAACACAGCCGGCAGATGAACTGGCCGGCACAGGCCTTGAAGTACCACAGCTGCAGATGAACTGGCCGGCACAGGCCCTGCAGCACACAGCTGCCGATGAAGTTGGCCGGCCTCCGCCTTGAAGCAAAACACGGCCAGCCGATGAAGTTGGCCAGCCTTTGCCGTTCAATGGAGGTTGGTGGAGGGAGTGCGGTGGTGCTGGCCACTTGGAAGGCGGGCTCGGACCTACCTACCTGTCTCCCTCCCAACCTATCGCCTTTGCCTGTCACTGTACATACCCACTCCCTTAATTTGTCAAACGCCAATTTAGCCCCAACTTATTTTTTTGTTGTTTTTATTTTTACTTCCCCACTATAAATCGTCCCCTAACCCCCTTTATCGTCCTTGTTCGGCTAACCTATTCTGTCACCTAGCCTACTCCCAACCCCTACGTTCCCTTCCCGGAGGGGAACAAGGGAGAGCTAACGTCCTGTGTCGAGGCCCAATTCAAGCCTCAGAATGGCCTCCCCAGAGTTCGGCGATCTATAACCAAAGTGGGTCCAGCGGCCCACAACGACAGCGAGGGGATGGATGGTGCGGAGGGGTACATCTCCTAATCTACCCTAACCATTTAACTGTTAAACTACCCCGGGGCTTTCAACAAGCGCCTCTCGCTTAAACTATTGGTTCTAACAACCCAGATTCCCGTCGCCTGTGTTGGTGTCCTCACAATTTCGGGCCTCGCCCCCCAATTTTCTCTCCGTGCCCTCACACGGTCTCCTGGCTGGGACACGTGGCTCCCTTTGGCAGGCACGACCCTCTGCCGATTCTCCCGCTATGGCACCCCCGGGCACTACACTGCCTCCGAGCCTACCAGCTCCCTAACACCGGGGAGTGCCCCCATGGCACCTCCCCTGAAACGCACACGTGGCAGGCCGGCCTCCCGGGCCCCTTTCCGAGGGTCACCCGTGCCCACAACACTGCCCACGCGGCTAATGGCGCCCCGGGCCCCCGCACCAAGCAGGCGCACCCGTGCCCACTACTCTATCCCGGCCCCCCATGGGCCCATGGCCTACCGCGGCCGACTAGCCTGGTGCCCGGGGTACCCACTCAGCGATACTCACCTTTCGCAGCCACGCTCCCAAGCCCGTCAACAGGGCTCCTGCACCCCTCCAAATGGGTCTCGAGCCTACTTTCCCACCAACAACAAAACGACCTCCATTTTTCAATTTGACTAACCCAACTAACTCAATCTACACTGACCCCGGGGTCCCTTGGGCGGGAGTCACTCCTCCCCCCAATCACTCATCGCACCATGCATTCCCCATTCACACAGACCCGCTGGCCTCACTCACTCACCAAGCACATGCTTCCACTTCACTCACCAACAACTCTTCAACACACACACACCACTGAACTCTGCCATCCTTCTAACTACCTCCCCTAACTAACTCGTGCTCCCACGTCGTCCCTTATACTACAGCACGTTCCTTTTAACACTACGTAGCTAAGCTACGTCCCCTCTACACATCCACAAGTCTGTCCATGTCCTCAAATAATCCCATTAATTATTTTATTTCCCAACCTAAATCTCGCTACAATCCCTCTAACTAATCCATTCCACGGACTCCATGAGGACTTACCCCTGCCCCATGAAGTCGGTCTAGCTAAGCTAACCCTTCCCCCTAACTAGTTTCCATCCTGTGCCCAGGGTAAGGGGGTCTTTCACCCCTTGCCCAGGAATCCTGTACACCCGAAAGTGAGGCTTGCTCCCTTTTTTTTTTTTTTTCTTTACATGCGCAGCGCCAGCGCGGCAACTCAGAGCTCGCGCACTTTGCACCTGCCCGTGACGTCATGCAGCTGCACGTGTTCCTCGTCCCTCCTTGGACGGGACCATCCGGCAGAGATACCCCTCCTGCCGGATTCCAACCACACGTGCAGCCATGACGTCACCGTGCGCATAAAAAAAAAACACAAGCCCCACGTCTCGAGGGGTTCCCCACGCGAACACATGTGCTTTGCCCGTTGGAGCTTCACACACACGATCGCGTGGAGAACCCGTCCGGTCCAAATCCATTTACCTGCCTAAACTTTGTCCGTCCGCGGGATCGGCAAATCCACCGCGTGCGTTTCCGGACCGGGACTTCACTCTCGCAAGCGAGCACGTGGTGGTCTCGTGCGTTGCACCGCACGAACCTCGTGCTCACTGCTGGGTGAACCCGGCACGGTCCCCGAAACAACTACAGCCGCTACTCGGCTTTCTCTCCTCTGTCGCCGTCTCCGTGTCCATTCCACACACGCATACCTGCGTGTCACGACGCACACAGTCCACTCCATCACATTCACACCGGGAGACGCGGCTGCGTGCTCCCGCATGCCAACCGACATCTCCCTCTCATACCGCTCTCTCACACACACGGTCTCCCTTGCACACAGCGACCTTGCACACGGCCGTTCACTCACGCGTGCCTCACTACTCACACAAACCATACTACTCACACGTGGTGCTCCATTCACTCGCGCGGGGGCACTCACCCGCGGTGCCTCACCCACACACGCGAGGGCACTCAACCGCTGTGCCTCATCCACACACCGTGCCTCACTCATACACGCGGGGGCACTCACCCGCGGTACCTCACTCATACACACGGCGACACTCACACACGCGGTCTCTTCCACACACGGTCCCTCACCCACACACGCGGGGGCACTAACCCGCGGTTCCTCACTCACACTCCGTGCCTCATCCACACACGGCGTGCTGGGAAGCACGTACTCCGGCACCATCGCCACCACACCACTCACACGTGGTGCCTCACTCATACTGGCCGTTTCACTCACACACACGGCCTCACTCACACACGGTTCCCCATCCACACCCGGCGTGCTTGGAAGCACGTACTCCGGCACCATCGCCACCACACCACTCACACACGGGGTCGCTTCCACACACGGTGCCGCACTCACACCTTGCACCACACACACAGGGACAACCACACTGGGGATTCGTGTCCCCACAAGGGTCTCCGGGGCCTCTACACCCCCCAAGCTTTCCGTGCACCCGTTCACAGCACTCCTCCCCTCAACCTCGCAAAGCACGACCGAACTCACCTGGTCGTGATCCGCCTCAAGGGGGCAGACTCCCTCCCCTCGTTCCTGGAGGAGGCCATCCAGGTGCTCGCACTGGGTCTCTACCCAGTCCGCCAGCTCACCCCCATTGTCCTCCACTACCTCTGTGTGTGTGTGTGCGTCACTTACCCCGTCTTCCTCGTGTAGTCTTTCCTCTATTTTTTCTATCTCCCGTGTCTCTGCCAACTCTTCACCCTTTACCTCCCTTGTCTCAACTATTATTTCCTTTGTCACGGCCTTCATGCCCGCCTGCAGGCATCGGCCCATGTTCTGCGTCTCACCCCGGAACTTTTTCATCTCTTCCCTCATTTGCTGTGTATTCGCATCCATCGTCGTTTTCACTTCATTTGTATTTGTATCCATCTTTTCACCCATTTTTTGTGTATTCGCATCCATCTTTTCGTTCATGCCTTTCATTCCGTTCTTCATTTCATTCATTTGCTTGTTCATGTTCGCAATCATCTTCGCTGTCGTTTCCGCATACATTTTTGCCAGCATGGTGTATAGCTGGGTCATGTCGGGTGCGCTTGGGTGAGCCGTTTCGGCAGGGGTCGGGGAAGGGTTTTGGTGGAGAGGGGGGGGAAGGTGTCATACACCGCGGCCGCTGCCGCACCCACCTCAGGTTCTGGGTTCAGTTGGGCGAGTCCGTGTTCCTGCACAATCAACATTTCCTGCTCGGGGATTCCATCCTGGACCATGGATTCTACATTACTACACATATACATTTCTAATACCCCCGGCTCCCGCTCGCCTTGAGACGCCATCTTGCTTCTCGTGAAGGGTTAATTTGCTCGCTCGTAATTTGGAGGGAATCGGGGGTCGCTTCTCTCACCCCTGGACCGATTCCCGTGAATTTCGCTGGAGACAGGAGAGCCTGTTGTCCCGCTCTCCAATACCAGTGCCGCGAGGAGGGCGATGAATTTGTTTCGCACGACCTGACACCAGTGTTGCAGTCTTCGCGCCCGCCGGCGTGCGGACGGCCACGTAACTCGAATCGCGGCACGTCGCCCACCGGACGGACAATCCAGTCGTGACCCTCTCGGACTAACGCCGGGAACCAGTCACGGGTGGACCTTTCGGTCTCACCGCGATCGAGCCAATCAGCCCCCGCGTGGGATAGGGTTGCTCGCCAAATTCGACCTACCTAAGTACCCACGCGGAGGGTAGACCGGGCGATCGCACCTCGCCGCAGGTCGACTTCGGACACGGGCCACTTAAGCGACCCGTTCCGTACTATCAGAATAACCGAGCGGTGTTATCGTCGACCTCGACGGTTCGATTAATTATCGGGCGTATTCAGCCCACTACCAACCCTTTACGTGAAGCAAGATGAGGATTCAATGGGAGAAAAAGACGAAGCGAAGCGGGAAACAGTTCAACAATAAAGCACATTTATTCGCGACGAACGGAAAGCACACATATTCAATTCCACCAAAAGCACACAGAAAAAACACAATTCCATTTACACAAAAAGCAAATATAAAAGCGAAAACAATGCAGAGCTAATACCGACTACCGAGCACACGGCAACACTTATACAATTCTACCTCACAGACGGCGCCGACAACACACACCCAAAACCAAGGAAAAGAAATACCCTCAAGGATGAGGCGGGCCTGAGGCCGAGACCGGGTCGCGCCTACCCGTCTGGTGATGAGACGCGGAGCGGCGATGGCGCCCCAACCCGCGGGCCTCGCGGACAGTGTCTGGCAGGGGGTGGGAAAGGGGCCCCCTTGGTCGCACTATCTCAGCGCGGGGGGAAACAGGAGGGGGTTGCTGATGCTCGGGGTATAGAGGATCTTTATTATCCCTGGTGTGCGTCTCCACCTCGGCCAGGTCGCGCTGCCGGCCTTCCTCGGGCGTGCAGCTCCCGGCACCGTCGCGAGCACCCCCTCGTCTGCCTTCGCCGCTGCCGCCTCTCCGCCTCTGGACTCTCCACCCTGGATTCTTCTTTGGGCTCTCCTCGTTCGACTCTCTTCAGCTTCTCCAGCTACTGCAGGCTTCGGGCTCCAGACTTCCACACCGCTCTGACTGACGAACACGGTCCTTTTATCCCCCCGTAGCTTCGCCTTTGACCCCCTCCCTTTGACCTTTCACCTCGCTCCCCATTGGCCCGAGAAAAAGTGGGCGTGAAGGCTTTTTGATCCACAAATTTGCATATATCGATCGTTCTGGAGGCGGGGCCAAATCGCCCCTCGCTCACCGATTGGACGGCAAAAAGTGGGCGTGTGTCGTTTTTGAAGCACAAAATCCATGATTTTGTACACGCTGTTCAACGTGCGCCCTGCACGAGTCCAACACCGGTACCCACAGCGGGGCAAGAACGGTGGCGATGCTACGGTTGCGAGGTGTGACGTGAAGGTCGTGGCGGTTGTGGTGAAGCGGCGTTGTGGTTGGTGGTTGATGTTGTGGTTGTGGTGGTAATCATGGCGGTTGGTCCAAAATAAAGATAGTAAAAGAAAAACGGCTATCCTGAAGAGTCGCAGCTCGCATAAATGACATGTATTCCCACTAGACAACGGGTTCGGGCCTAACTACACATGTACTTACCGAGATACCTCACCTAAGGGACCTGAATGGTGGTTTGCGAATCTGGTAACCACAACAATATATATATATATATATATATATACATTTATATAAATATATATATACATACATATATACATTGTGGGTGAGACGATTCAATATATATATATATATATATATATATATATATATATATATATATATATATATATATATATATATATATATATATATATATATATACATAATATTGTTGCGGTCATGGGTACCGAGACACCAGCTTGTCACTCAGGGGGATTAATCCACGGTTGTCCTCTGTAGAGCCAGACCTGGGGCCACCGCTCACAATTAACGTTATGGTATGGTGGGTTGTTGTAAAACCACGAACGCCACCCAGTCAACCACGAGTTCCAGTGTCCGCCGTCTAATTATTCCGTTTAACTAGAGGTCACATGGTTACCTGAGCGGGGAGCGCGCCCTCGGCAAAGCACCAATGTTATCTGATTAGATTTTAATTAGGGCGGCCGAGCGTTTTAACCGCTGGTGTGTGCTGACGATTTTTGGTCAAATCTGTGGTAATTACCTCCCAGTCTATCTCCGTTCGAACAATGCTAGACCAATAGAAGGAAAGGACAAACACGGACAGGTTGGAAATCGACCAATAATATATCAATAATAAAATAAATAAATAAAAAGAACTTTCTATTTACTGACATAAATAAAGAATGAATTTCTTGCCCACCAAATTTTCTTTCCGTGCCATCGCACAATTTCGTGGCTGGGTAGTGTGGCTCCACTAGCAGGTCTGCCCACCTGCATACTCACTATGAGCACCCCCGGGTCACTGGAGCTGCCTCCGAGCTTGCCTGCTCCTCACCCAAACATGGGGGATGCCCTCAGACACTTCCCCCTCTTATGCCCACTTGGCATTTTGGCGCCCTGGGTCCCGCTGCTCGGGCACCCGGTCCCATTGAACACTACACTGGCACGCCAGGCCCCACTCCTCGGGTACCTGTGTCCACGAATACACTATTGGCCCCATGAACCTACCTACGGCCTCACCTGGCTGACGAGCCCCTAGGGTGCCTGCTTCATCCGAACACTACACTCACAACTCACACCCCCAGCCGGTCAAATAATCTCCTGCACCCTACACACAATTTTTTTTTTAAACTCTCCAAAATCAGCACCAACTATATAATGATATCCACGTGTAAATTTACCTAATCCCTCGACCTAACTTTAAACTAACCCCAGGGTTTCCTTGGGTGGGATCCACTCCCCCCATTCAATCCTTCACACCATGCATTATATTACTCACGCTCATACCTGTGCTGTATCACGTGATTGGGTTTTCGTGTATCATGACTCGCCCGCTAGGGGTGGCGTTGATGTATATCCGGACGCGCAATAAAGCGGAGTTACTGCTACGCTCTCGCCCTCCATGTTCCGCTGCGCCTCGGATACCACAATACCGGCCATCGCCCTGCCCTCACACTCATGTCATCATCAACCACACACAAACACATTTTCACTCACCAACACAGCATCACCGAACTAACTCGTGCACCCTCATCATCCCTTTTACTATGCATGCTCCCATTTAACTCTACCGCTAAGCTACGTCCCCACTACACGTTCATGTCTCTACCTAAACAGTTCCGATTGTCACTCTTGGTCCCTAAATTTATCCTAGCCCTCCCTCATGGTCGCTGCTTAAACTAAGCAGCTACCATCGCTGGCACCCCCATGTGGGCCTAACAATGCTATCCCCCTAAGGCTAGTGTTCCTGGGCCCTGGTGTGTGGGGCTCTTTCACCACTGAACTCCACACATGGGGGTTACTGTCACCGTCTCCTACTCACATGAGCCCCCCGCGTCCGCAGAGGTGCTCAACTTGGCCTCTGCCTCTAAAGCTTGAGAAATCCATGAGGGTGTCTGGTCGCCGGTGTAGGGTCTCAATCGGTCAGCATGGACGATTCGAGGGAGAGCCCATGGTCCCATTTTTGATCTTAATGACCATGTCACAGAGCTGCGCCAGGACAACCCCCGGGCCCTGCCAAGGCGACGTGAGCTTTGGGCATTTGCCCTTTCGTCTCTGGGGATTGAAGAACCAAATCTTCATCCCCGGAGTGTATTTGCTCGCCTGGCTCCGATGGTCGTACCTGCGCTTCATCTTTACACCCGCCAAATGGAGCTGGTGGTGCGCGAAGGCATGGACCTGTTCCATACCCTCCTCAAAATGGCAGGCGTATCCCTCCTTTGGCGGTTTATCAGGACGTTCTGGCAAGGGACTGCACAGCAGGTAAGCGGGAGCCCGCAACTCCCGCCCATACATGAGCAACGCTGCGCTACATGCGGTGGCTCCGTGCTGGCTAGTTTGGTAGGCCATCAACAAATACGTGAGATCTTTGTCCCAGTCATCCTGACGGGTGGTGGTAAAAAGGGCCAGTTGTTGTAATAAGGTCCTGTTGAACCTTTCCACCATACCATCAGATTGTGGTCTTAAGGGCGTTGTTCTTCTTTTCCGAATCGACAAGAGACTGCACACTTCTTTTAATAATTGGCTTTCAAAATTTCGACCCTGATCAGTGTGCAGCTCTTCTGGAATCCCATGCCGGCATACAAAACCTTCCACGAAGGCCTGTGCCACAACCCCAGCTTCTTGATTGGGGAGCGCATAGGCCTCCGGCCACTTGGTGAAACAGTCCATAACCACGAGGATATATTGCTGTTGGCCGGGTATCGGCGATGAGCACGACCGCTAGATGGAGCAGCAGAGTCGGCTCCACCGAACACCCGGAAATTATAGGTCGTCACCCCGGATAACTCCGGAGCCGACGGGTCTCTTATCGGACCGAAGATCGCCAATAGGTCGATGGTGTGAGGTAAGATCCACTTGTCTAACTCCAATTTACCTAAGTACTCATGCCATTCAACTACCGGGAAAACCACACCATCGGCCGACTCTGTCTGATCCGAGTCGCGGTAACGGCATAACTGAGCGGAGTTGCCAGAGCCGCCGGATCAGATGCACAATTTACCCTCACTATTTCTCCACACGCACGTGCTAAACCAATGAAGAAAACACAGAAATGAGCTAAAACATTTAACAGGGGCTTTATTTATAAAGGGGGGGAGGGGACACACAAGGAGCAGAGCTATCCGACTATTAGAAGAAATGCAAATAATGTACAAGCGAAGAGCACTTAACAATTCCTACTTACAGACAGGCACACACACAGACACACGCCCAAAAAGAAAATGGACCCGATGGGTCTTCGGTCGGTAGAGCCGGCCCGGGGGTACCTTCCCCGCCTCGTGCGGTCACACCGACTCGAATCACCACGGTGGGACTCGAACCCATGACCCGAAGTCCACGACCACGACCGTCTGCATGGCCCTCGTCGCCAACCAATCACTGGCTTTGGATGCCAGGTTGGAAAATGCCTGGACTGAAAATGTCCTCTCCCACCAGGAACGTCTCACACAAACCTCGCTGCTTGGCAAAACGCCACAATCTCTCGAACTGGCCAACGCTGCTGCCACAAGCACACAGTCTCTCCACTCACTGGTCCAGAGCACCACGTCTTCCTCTTCAGGAGGGAGGGATCTCTTTCCTCCCCACTCGCCTCCTCATTGGACGGTTCCGTCGCGCGATTGCCTGGCCGTCCTCCATTGGACAGGCCCATGGTAAGCGGGGCAACTCCCACTCTTCTGGGCGGAGTCCCGATCAGAGGCGTTTGTGGCTCCGCCCACCTTCTCACCTCTGGCCACGTGCGTAATGGCGATCGTGTTGGGTCGGAAACGGGGTGGGTGAGACGCCCGCTCCTTGCCAATTGGTTAAAGAGGGACGCCATGCCTATGTTAGACTCCGCCCACGCACGCACTTGCTGGGGAGCACGCGAAGAACGCCGCGAGTGGAGTGTTGCTGTTGTGAGAGCGAAGGTGGGCATTGTCGTTGGTGGGCTAAGGTGGGCAAGTGGAGAGACTGTGTCGTTGATGTAAAAATCCTATCAAAATGACTCTGCAGCGCACGAACATTTAATTCCCATTAGACTAGTAGTATATGCTGTTGTGTAATATCGTGAAAATTTTGGGTTAATTTTTGCCAACCTAATTTTTTTAGTGACTATGGACCATAAATTTATCAAAAATTCTGGTTGGAATTTTTTGGGCCACCATCTTGAAATTCGCTTGGGTAAAAACACATTTCCGACCATATCTTTACCTCTGATAGAGGTATTTACATGATATTAGTGTCTAAATGTATGTTTTAGAGGGCTCGCAATCATTTGTGAAACTTTATAAAGGTCTAAATATAAAACTTGACAAGGAAATTGTCAATAATGCCATTTTTTAGCTTATAGCGGCAGCCAAAATCATGAAATTTTTATCATGTTCTTTTTTGGTATTTCATAGCTGTTATCATGACCTAATTTGACTATTTTCCCATAAATACCTATTATCACATGTTTAATATTTATTAAATATTTGTTTCTGCTTTTTTCAGAATATAGCTCCAACAGCCTGAAGAAAGATGGGAGAGCCACCTACAAAAAGATCACACACCAATACAAACTATAAACTGTGTATTAAATGTCAAAAACATAGCAGTGATTTGTTGAGACAACACCCAAAATATTCATCATATGAAAAATTTCTGCATTCTGTCCGTCGTAGGGCTGATTTAGGTGAACTGGAATTCCTTGGAATTCATAACCGTCTGGGTGATACAACTGCAGAACAGCTAAAGGACCAACATGCGAAGTGGCATGCTCCATGCTATGCAGAAACTACTAACATCACAGACATTGGAAGATGTAGCAGGCGGTATGAAACAGCCATTGCTCCACAGGACTCTACCCAGCTAAAGCGAAAGAGAGGTCGCCATAGATCTTGTAGCTCTACACAATCTTCTTCTGTACCAGTACGATACACGGTTTTTCGGTTTGCGAGCTGAGTTTTAACAAGCTCGCTCTGCTGTTCGATGCCGAATCGGTTGTTTAGAGCCGAACGGAGGCCTGCCAGCGTAGTGGCCCCAGGGGGGAGGGTGGTCAGAACCTCGGCCACCACACCGTGCAGTGCTGCTACAAGGTGCATCCCACCTTCATCCGGTCCCCAACCGTTACCCCTACACACGTGATAGAACTGCGCCAAGTCCGCCCTCAGGTCGCTCTTACAGTCATACGGTGCGAGCTGTACCACGCGGCCTCCCAGGGTTCGAATCCCGTACGCCGGTCCATATGGGACTGACACTGGTGCGAATCCTCTGGGTCCACATGGTGTACCGTGCATGGGGGGACTCATGTCTCCCATCTGTCCAACTACCGGCTTCTCCGATCTGAGTCGATGCCTGTCTTCCATTTTCTCGCTCACCATCATACTCGATTCTCGCACATTCCGGTTCTTTTGCTTTCGGCACACTCTCAGTTACATTCACACTCCGCTCATTGGGCACTCCAAGAAACCCCGGGTCCATTGTTCCCCCCAAGCTCGACAAACACCCAATCGCAACATGTACCTGCCTGGTCTCACCATGACTCACCTTCATTGTACTCACCTCCTCCCGTCCTCTGAGCACTCTGTAAATATATAACATGTTCATGCATTCAATAATCTCCTCTTTCACTTTACCACCTGTTTCTACCTGTTTTGCTTTGATTTCAGTTATCTCTTTCCTCACCTCATCAACCTCCTCTCTTACCTTCGTAAATTCCCAATGCGCCCCTTGCATTTACCCCTCTAACGTCACCTTCCTTGTTTCTATTTGTGTTTCCATTTCCCGTTCCTTTGTTCCCATCATCTACGTTACCTCCTCTCTTCGTTGGTTTATCTTGTGCCATTTTACATTCGTTTTTAATTGCCGTCATGTCATCTCTCTTGTTGTCTCTTTCTCGGTGGCTCTTAACTCCTTTATCGCCCCCGTGTTCTTCTCCATTTGTTCCTTCAACTCATTCTGTCCTATCGTCACAGTCCTTCTACCTCCTTCGTTATGTTTCCAATCTCTCCCATCAGACTGGCCTCGCTCTCCCTCATCTCTTCCCAGACACCGATCCGACACTCCCGTACCTCCTCTCGTACCGCCGCCATTTCTCTCCCCACCGCTTCACTCATCTCCCTTTCTCACCACGTCTCGCGTAGCGAACGCTGACTCGAAGAGAGGAGGAGGAGGAGCTGCTGCTGCTGCTGCTGCTGCTGCTGCTGCTGCTGCTGCTGCTGCTGCTGCTGCTGCTGCTGCTGCTGCTGCTGCTGCTGCTGCTGCTGCTGCTGCTGCTGCTGCTGCTGCTGCTGCTGCTGCTGCTGCTGCTGCTGCTGCTGCTGCTGCTGCTGCTGCTGCTGCTGCTGCTGCTGCTGCTGCTGCTGCTGCTGCTGCTGCTGCTGCTGCTGCTGCTGCTGCTGCTGCTGCTTAAACCTTTAGGACTCTGCTCTTTTATATACAGGATCCGGATCTCATTAAATACTAAACACCTGTATACATCCTCACATTGAGGGTTCCTTTTGAGAGTGTCTATCATGAACTTTTAAATATATTCGGATATTTGCTTTAAAGTTTCGAAAGTTCACGTTACTATTTAAATACTATTCCATTTAATGTGTTGTAATTTCGTAAATACACTATTTTCTCATCATGAAGGAGGAGCCTCCATGACGGCTATCGTTCTTCTTCTTCTTCTTCTTCTGGTGAAGACAAAACCTTTATGACGCGGCTCTTGGACACATTTGTCCTTGTTATTTCATCGCCAATCACGTTCATTTTCCTGCTGTTTTCGTCAATCTTCCTGCTCACTGCTTCCATTCTGCTGTTGTTTTCTTCACCCATCACGTGAATTTTCCTGCTGTTTCCGTCAATTTTTCTGCTCATCCTGTCCATTTTCCTGTTGCTTTCTTCGCTCGAAATTTTCATTTGTGCCATTAATTGCCTCATGAACAACAACATGCCATTCTCGGGCTGCACTGGTGGCGATAACCTGGCGTTCTGCGCTATCGGCGCCGCATTTTCCAGAGACCGAGGGTGGGGGTTATTTTCCATCTCTCCCATTGCTTCCTCTTCACCCTCCATTGTGACTTCATGCGGGTCCTGGGACAATTCCGTATCTATATTTACATCAGCTACATGGCCCCATTGCGACCTGCCTGTGTTAGTCCGCCATTGTCCGTGCCAATAAATTTAACTAAAATTTGGTCTAACCGCTCTGAATTTCGAGGTGCGTGAAGCGCAGCACAGGTTGATGACCTGACACCAATTTATTGATCAAGGAGTTCGAAAAATCTCCCACTCCCGACACCAGTTGTTGCGGCCACGGGTACGAGACACCAGCTTGTCACTCAGGGGGATTAATCCGCGGTTGTCCAAGGTAGAGCCGCACCTGGGGCCACCGCTCACAACCAACATTATGGTATGGTGGGTTGTTTTAAAACCACGAATGCCACAAAGTCAACCATGAGTTCCAGTGTCCACCGTCGAATTATTCTGTTCAACTGGAAGTCACGTGGTTACTTGAGCTGTGAGCGCACCCTCGGCAAAGCACCAATATTATCCGATTAGATTTCAATTAGGGTGGCCGAGCGTTTTAACCGCTGGTGCGTGCCGATGATTTTTAGATCCTCGTGGAGGATCTCGAAGTCTTACTCAAGTTGTTGTTCTTCATCTTCTTCTTGTGGAATTTTTTTGTTTCAAAGCCTACAGGTTTTATCGAAACTTCCTGAAACTTGGCATATATATATATATATATATATATATATATATATATATATATATATATATATATATATATATATATATATATATATATATATATATATATATATATATATATATATATATATATATATATACAGTGGGGAGAACAAGTATTTGATACACTGCCGATTTTGCAGGTTTTCCCACTTACAAAGCACGTGGAGGTCTGTAATTTTTTTATCATAGGTACACTTCAACTGTGAAAGACAGAATCTAAAATAAAAATCTTGAAAATCACATTGTATGATTTCTAAATAATTAATTTGCATTTTATTGCATGAAATAAGTATTTGATACATCAGACAAACAGAATTTAACATTTGGTACAGAAACCTTTGTTTGCAATTACAGAGATCAGACCTTTCCTGTAGTTCTTAACCAGGTTTGCACAGACTGCAGCAGGGATTTTGGCCGACTCCTGCATACAGATCTTCTCCAGATCCTTCAGGTTTCAGGGCTGTCGCTGGGTAAAACAGACTTTCAGCTCCCTCCAAAGATTTTCTATTGGGTTCAGCTCTGTAGACTGGCGAGGCCACTCCAGGACCTTGAGATGCTTCTTACGGAGCCACTCCTCAGTTGCCCTGGCTGTGTGTTTCGGGTCGTTGTCATGCTGGAAGACCCAGCCACGCCCCATCGAAAATTCTCTTGTTGAGGGAAGGAGGTTGTTGGCCAAGATCTCGTGATACATGGCCCCATCCATCCTCCCCTCAATATGGTGCAGTCGACCTGTCCCCTTTGCAGAAAAGCATCCCCAAATAATGATGTTTCCACCTCTATGCTTCGCGGTTGGGATAGTGTTCTTGGGGTTGTACTCATCCTTCTTCTTCCTCCAAAACACGGCAAGTGGAGTTTAAACCAAAAAGCTCTATTTTGGTCTCATCAGACCACATGATCTTCTCCCATTCCTCCTCTGGATCATCCAGATGGTCATTGGCAAACTTCAGACGGGCCTGGACATGCGCTGGCTTGAGCAGAGGGACCTTGCGTGCGCTGCAGGATTTTAATCCATGACGGCGTAGTGTGTTACTGATGGTTTATTTTGATACTGTGGTCCCAGCTCTCTTCAGGTCATTGACCAGGTCCTGCCGTGTAGTTCTGGGCTGATCCCTCACCTTTCTCATGATCATTGAGGCTCCACGAGGTGAAATCTTGCATGGAGCCCCAGACCGAGGGAGATTGACTGTTATCTTGAACTTATTTCATTTTCTAATAATTGCGCCAACAGTTGTTGCCTTCTCACCAAGCTGCTTGCCGATTGTCCTGTCGCCCATCCCAGCATTGTGCAAGTCTACAATTTTGTCCCTGATGTCCTTCGACAGCTCTCTGGTCTTGCCCATTGTGGAGAGGTTGGAGTCTGATTGATTGAATGTGAACAGCTGTCTTTTATGCAGATAACGATTTCAAACATGTGCAGTTAATAAGGTAATGAGTGGAGAATGGGAGGGCTTCTTAAAGACAAAACTAAGAGGTCTGTGAGAGCCGGAATTCTGACTGGTTGGGAGGTGATCAAATACTTATTTCATGCAATAAAATGCAAATTAATTATTTTAAAATGATACAATGTGATCTTCAGGATTTTTGTTGTAGATTCCGTGTTTCACAGTTGAAGTGTACCTATGATAAAAATTACTGACCTCAACGTGCTTTGTAAATGGGAAAACCTGCAAAATCGGCAGTGTATCAAATACTTGTTCCCCCCACTATATATATATATATATATATATATATATATATATATATATATATATATATATATATATATATACATATATACATATGTAAAAATACCCTGCGCAGACAGTAACCATCTCCGATTTTGAAAATTCCTCTGAGAAAAAAAGTTATGACGTCAAAATATCTCCGCTATCGGAAATCACATAAAAAATTATCTCCGAAACTAGGCAAGCTTTTTGAATTCTGTTTGCGGGAATCGAACAGGGCATTAGCAGAGATGAATTACTGCACATATGATGCATCACTATGGCCTCATATCAATTTTTGACGTCATTCCTATTTTTTGACATTTTTTGTTTCACAAACCAGTTTTCATCGGATCTTCGTGAAACTTGCCATGTATATGCAGAAAGCCCACATGCAGGCAGTAACCATCTCCGATTTTGGAAATTCTTCCTAGAAAAAAAGTTGAAGTCATAATATCGCCGCTAATGGAAATCACCTATACCATTATCTCCGAAACGAGGTAAGCTGTTTGAATTTTGTTTGCGGGAATCAAGCCGGGCATTAAGGCCCTGTCACACCTTGACGTTTTAGCCAGTGTATGGCAACGTATCAAAATGTATCTAAAACGCTGGCGTACGCTGAACTCTTCTTCCTCTTCCGGCTTGCTCCCGTTAGGGGTCGCCACAACGGATCAACCGTCTCCATTTCGCTCTATCCTCCACATCTTCCATTGACACTCCAACCACCCGCATGTCTGCCCTCACCGTATCCATGAACCTCTTCTTTGGCCTTCCTCTTCTCCTCCTGCCTGGCGGCTCAATCTTCAACATCCTTCTCCCGATATACTCCGTTTCCCTCCTGAGCACATGTCCAAACCATCTCAATCTTGCCTCTCTCACTTTGTCTCCAAACCGTCCTACCTGCGCTGTCCCTCTAATATACTCATTTCTTATCCTATCCATCCTCGTCACTCCCAACGAGAATCGCAGCATCTTTATCTCTGCCACCTCCAGCTCCGCTTCCTGTCTTTTTGTTAGCGCCACCGCCTCCAAACCATACAACATAGCTGGTCTCACTACCGTCTTATATACTTTCCCCTTCACTCTTGCAACTACCCTTCTGTCACAAATCACTCCTGCAACTCTTCTCCACCCACTCCATCCTGCCTGCACTCTCTTTTTCACTTCTCTCCCACACTCTCCGTTACTTTGGACAGTTGATCCCAAGTATTTAAACCAATCCACCTTCCCCACCTCAACTCCTTGCAACTGCACCATACCACCACCCTCCCTCTCATTTACGCACATGTACTCCGTCTTACTCCGACTGACTATCATTCCCCTTCTCTCCAGTGCGTACCTCCACCACTCGAGGCTCGCCTCAGCCTGCTCCCTACTCTCCCTACAGATCATGATGTCATCCGTGAACATCATAGTCCATGGGGACTCCAGTCTGATCTCGTCCGTCAACCTGTCCATCACCATTGCAAACAGGAAAGGGCTCAGAGTCGATCCTTGGTACAATCCCACCTTTACCTTAAACCGGTCCGTCATTCCTACCGCACACCTCACCGCTGTCACACTGTCCTCATACATATCCTGCACAATCCTCACATACTTCTCCACCACTCCCGACTTCCTCATACAATGCCACAACTCCTCTCTTGGCACCCTATCATAAGCTTTCTCTAAATCCACAAACACACAATGTAACTCCTTCTGGCCTTCCCTATACTTCTCAATCAACATTCTCAAAAAAAGTGAAAAAGAGAAGTGAAAAACATAATCGCTGGCGTACGCTGAACTGTTGATGTTTTTTTCAGTTTTGGGCGTATAATAACGAGTTGGACGTATGCATGATGTATTAGTAACGTACACACAACGTTTCGATAACTTATAGATAACTTATACCAACGAATGCTTAGCGTGTTGTCAGCGTTCACAACTTATGTCCAACGATAGTCTAACTTATACATAACTTATGCATTACAGCAGAGTATCGCCGACGATCACGTGGCGTAGCTTATTAAAAGGCTGCCGCTGGACAATTCAAATCACAACCGCACTAGACATCGAAGTGTCAATATCACCGTCATGCCAAAGAAAGAAAAAAAAACCATGGAGTCTGGAACACTGACGGGTTCCTCCTGTGAAGCCCATTTTTAAATACCAATTCCCCTAAACGCTGCCAATACGCCATTATACGGTAGCTGTAAGTTAGAAACACGTTCAGTAAGTTCTCTGGTCGTCCGGAAGACGTCAAATACGTCTACATACGTCAATATGCGTTGGAGATACGTTACACATAGGTTCAAAGTACGTTACTCAGAGGTTCAAAGCACGTTACACATAGGTTCAAAGCAAGTTACTCATAGGTTAGAAATAAGTTTCGGGTACGCTAAACATTACCTCGACGTGTTTCGACTTATGAGTAACTTACAAATAACGTGTGTCGACGTGCGTCAACGATCGCATAACGTGCCTACAACTTATGGTCAGCGTATGCGGAACGTGTGAGCCATATGCTGGAATACGTCGAAAATTTTTGAGCATGCTTAAAATTTGTCAACGAGCTCGGCGTACTACGACGTATGCCAGCGTGCTCTTAACGTATACCAAACTTACCCATAATGTATTCAACGTTTGCCAGCGTATTCGCCAAATTTTTCATACGTCGGCATACGCTGGCTAAAACGTCAAGGTGTGACAGGGCCTTTAGCACAGATAATTTATCGCAAACCTGATACATCACAATGACGCCATATTCGTTTTTATGACGTCATCATTAAGAGGACGAGGATCTTAGCTCATTTGAGCTTGTTGGTCAAATCTATGGTAATTACCACCCAGTCTATCTCGGCCCAGACAATGCGAGACCAATGGAAGGAAAGGACAAACACGGACAGGTTGGAAATCAACAAATAACACTGAACAACAAATTTCAAAAATTTTTTTTTACTGGAGATGTGTAAAGTGATTAAGACTAATTTGGGTACGCTGATTTCAAAAATCATAACCGTTTTGCTGTATCACGTCAGGATTTTCAGGAACAGAAATATTCCCATTGCCTAGAAGTCAGGATTTCAATGAAATTTACATATGTCTTTAACATGTCTATTTCGTACAATTGTTGTTAACTTGTGTTATATTTCTTTCTTTCAGATAAAGATGAGTAGGCGTTCCTGTACCAATCATCCTGACAATTTCTGTTATGTCTGTGGTCGGTATACCAAAAAGATCAACAGCGAAGTATATCTACAGCAGTGAAAATGAAGGCCGCCTACTTTCACTACTTCGGGTGTAAGGTGGGGGACCAAGAACAGAGCTGGGCACCACACATCTGCTGCACAAGCTGTCACACAACCTTGACTCAGTGGTTGGTGGGCAAGCGCGCGAGCATGCCATTTGTGGTGCCCATGATATGGCGTGAGCCACAGAATCATCATGATGATTGTTATTTCTGCTGCACAAGCATCGCCGGCTTCAACAAGAAGAATAAAGGTCACATCAAGTACGCTGACTGCGTCTCTGCTCGTAAACCTGTGCCTCATGATGACGAGAACCCCGTTCCAACACCTCCAGCTGATCAGAACATAGCTGTAAGCAGTGGTGAAGAGGATGGTGATGATGAACCTTTTGAACCCGACACTCAAGAATCACACCTTCTGAACCAGGGAGACTTAAATGATCTTGTAAGAGATCTCTCGCTGTCAAAGGCGAAGGCAGAGCTGCTTGGATCAAGGCTGCAGCAGTGGAATCTACTTGAACCTAACACCAAGATATCCTTGTTCAGAGCACGTCACAGAGACATGGCTGAGTTCTTTGAGATGGAAGACACGATGACATTCTGCAGTGACATCAACGGTCTGTTGAAAGAACTTGGGTGTGATCACGATCCTGCAGACTGGCGCCTCTTCATCGACTCGGGGAAGAACAGCTTGAAGGCTGTTTTGCTCCACAATGGCAACGAGAAACCATCAGTCCCACTGGCTCACGCGTTCGGCATGACAGAGACCTATGAGACTATGCGGCAGCTGCTTGATTCCATCAAGTACAATGACTTCAACTGGCACATCTGTGGAGACTTGAAAGTGGTGGCGCTGTTGTTAGGGCTGCAGTCAGGCTACACGAAATACATGTGCTTCCTTTGTCTCTGGGATAGCAGAGACGACAAGAATCACTGGACGAAGAAAGATTGGGAAGAGCGAAAAGAGCATGTACCTGGTCGACACAACGTGAAGCATGTCGCCTTTGTCGACCCAGCCAAGGTTTTCCTTCCACCACTCCACATAAAGCTCGGCTTGATGAAAAGTTTTGTACGGGCAATGGATCTGAATGGGCGTGGGTTTTTATACCTCAAGGAAAAGTTTGGCAACACCTTGTCGGAGGCCAAGATCAAGGCTGGTGTCTTTGTTGGACCGCAAATCCGACAGATTATGAAGGACGAAACTTTTCCGACAACTCTAAACCCCAAAGAGCTGGCAGCGTGGAGGAGCTTCAAAGCTGTGACGGACAACTTCTTTGGGATCGAGCGCGCAGACAACTATGAAGAAATAGTGCAGCAGCTGCTGGAGTCCTTCAGGAAACTTGGCTCCAGGATGTCCCTCAAAATCCATTTCCTACACCAGCACCTGCACTTCTTCCCTGACAACTGGGGAGCAGTCTCGGACGAGCACGGCGAGCGATTCCACCAAGAGATTTCACTCATGGAGACGCGTTACCAAGGGCGGCACAACCCGAACATGATGGGCGATTTCTGCTGGTTCCTGCATCGTGAAACTGACACAGAGCAGCACAAACGCAAAGCCAAATGCCTAAAGCATTTTTAATTACATTCTAGTGGAGTTTTTTCTGTAATTTCTATAATTTTGAAGCATTCATGATGAAATAAATGAATAAATGAATTTTTGTAAATTTCATTGAAATCCTGACTTCTAGGCAATGGGAATATTTCTGTTACTGAAAATTCTGACGTGATACAGCAAAACGGTTATGATTTTTGAAATCAGCGTACCCAAATTAGTCTAAATCACTTTACACATCTCCAGTAAAAATTTTTTGTTGTTCAGTGTAATTTGTTAATAATAAAATAAGTAAATAAAAACTTATTATTTGCTGAGGTAAATAAAGAAATAATTTCAAAGCAAAATCAATCAAAATGCCAGGAAAGAGACAATGAGCAGATGCTTATCGGGGGTTGACTTACAGCTAAACACAGAGAAGGGTGGCCAGCAGATCATTTGGGGGAGGGGAGGGGGAGAATTGTCTCACCAACCAGAAAGTCGTCCGTGAAGCGAAAACGTCCTGAAAATGCGTGCGTGCGAGTCACGTCCATCGCCAGCACGCAGCTTTGCCGTGCACCCTCTCGCGGGGCAGCCTTGAACGCCAGTCGAAGTCTGGAGGGCACCGAGATGTCTGTCACAGGTTTAGACCCTGGTGTTGTTGGTGATCGACCCATTCCTCACTTGTTGGCGACGCTGCTCACACCCACACCACACACTCGCTTGCCGAAGCACTGGGAAGGGCGAATTGTCTCGTCGGCACTGGTCAGACACCCGCTTCTTGGTTGCTTCTCTCGCCCTTTGCTTTTTCCTCTCTCCTTTCGCTTTTCCTCTCCTCACGCTTTTCTCCTCAGAACGCTTTTTTCCCCTCCTTTCTCTCCTCACTTTTTCTCCTCGGGCTTTTTCTCTTCAGAATGTACCTCTCACTCATTTTTATATCCCTGGGCCGTCTCCACGGGGTGCCGTCCGCCCAAAGCTCACCCCGCCCCACTGGGCACGGTTACCATGATGACCCGTGCGCTCTCAAAAAAGGCGGGCGTCGGAGCTCATGAAAGATTGCCGCTGAGGAAGAATGGGGGCGGGCTTCAGAACTCGTGAAACAATGTTGCTGAGGAAAAATGAGGGCGGGCTTCATAGCTCATGAAAGAATGTTGTCGTGGAAAAATGAGGGCGGGCTTCAGAGCTCATGAAAGAATGTTGCCGAGGAAAAATGAGGGCGGGCTTCAGAGCTCGTGAAAGAATGTTCTTGAGGAAAAATGAGGACGGGCATCAGAGCTCGTGAAAGAATGTTGCTGAGGAAAAATGAGGGCGGGCTTCAGAGCTCGTGAAAGAAATGTGTGTGAACATGTCTGTCAAAAAGAAAAAAGCTTCCCATAAAGGGGCTGTCACACCTTGACGTTTTAGCCAGCGTATGCCGACGTATAAAGAATTTGGCTAATACGCTGGCACACATCGAATACGTTATGGGTAAGTTTTGTGTACGTTAAGAGCACGCTGAAGCACGCTGGCATACGTCGTAGTACACCGAGCTCGTCGAAAATTTTGTGCATGCTCAAAACTTTTCGACGTATGTCAGCGTATGACTCACACGTTCCGCATACGCTGGCCATATGTTGTAGGAACGTTATGCGATCGTTGACACACGTCGACACATGTTACTTGTAAGTTACTCATCAGTCGAAATACGTTGAGGTCATGTCTAGCGTACCCGAAACGTATTTCTAACCTATGAGTAACGTGCTTTGAATCTATGTGTAACGTATCTCCAACGCATATTGATGTATGTAGACGTATTTGATGTCTTCCGGACGATCACAGAACTTACTGCACATGTTTCTAACTTACAGCTACCGTATAATGGCGTATTGGCAGCGTTTAGGGGAATTGGTATAAAAAATGGGCTTCACAGGAGGAACCCGTCGGTGTTCCAGACTCCATGTTTTTTTTGTTTGTTTTGTTTTTCTTCGGCATAACGGTGATGTTGACACTTCGATGTCGAGTGCGGTTATGATTTGAATTGTCGAGCGGCAGCCTATTAATAGGCTACGCCACGTGATCGTCGGCGATACGCTGCCGCACTATGCATAAGTTAGACTATCGTTGGGCATAAGTTGTGAACGCCAACAACACGCAAAGCATTCGTTGGCTTAAGTTATCTATAAGTTATCGAAACGTTCTGTGTACGTTACGAATACGTTATGCAAACGTCCAACACGTTATTATATGCCCAAAACTGGGGGGAAAAAAGTTCAGCGTATGCCAGCGTTTTAGATCAATTTTGATACGTTGCCATACGCTGGCTAAATCGTCAAGGTGTGACAGGGACTTAAGAGAGGGGATCTATCCTTTACCCTTCTCAATACATCACATTTAAGATCCCATTTGACATGGGGATGGGGCTAATCTGAACATGCATTTAAGGAAATAACTGTCTGAGGACCTGGATGTGTGGATGCATTCATCAGACCTGATTCTAAAATCCGTAACAATATATATATATATATATATATATATATATATATATATATATATATATATATATATATATATATATATATATATATATATACACATTTATCCATGTTACCGGGCGTAGTGGCGTGCGCCTGTAATCTGGCAACTCATAACGGATGATACACTGTGCCGACCCCTAACGGGAGCAGCCGAAAGACGAACAACAACATACAATACATGTTGTCATTCGTCTTTCGGCTGCTCCCATTAGGAGTCGCCACAGCGGATCATCCGTTATGATCTGCATTCTGATTTGGCATAGGTTTTACGCCGGATGCCCTTCCTGACGCAACCCTGGTCACCTCTTACGAGACAGGGATAAGGATTGGGTTTGACCATGATTCCAGGCTGCCTTACACCCTCTCATAGCGTGGCCCAGTACAGAGCTCCCGTCCTCAAGCGATCCTCCAACCCAAGCCTCCGAGTAGCCGGATTACAGGCATACGCCACTACGCCCGGAATATATACATATATATATATATGTATATATATATGTATATATATATGTATATATATATATATGTATATGTATATATATGTATATATATATGTATATATATATATATATATATATATATATATATATATATATATATATATATATATATATATATATATATATATATATATATATATATATATATATATATATGTATATATATATATATATATATATATATATATATATATATATATATATATATATATGTATATATATATATATATATATATATATATATATATATATATATATATGTATATATATATATATATGTATATATATATATATATATATATATATGTATATATATATATATGTATATATATATATATATATATATATATATATATATATATATATATATATATATATATATATATATATATATATATATATATATATATATATATATATATATATATATATATATATATATATATATATATATATATATATATATATATATATATATATATATATATATATATATATATATATATATATATACACACACATGTATATATGTTTATATTTGCACAATATATATATATATATATATATATATATATATATATGTATATATATATATATATATATATATATATATATATACATATATATATATATATATACACATATATACATTGATACATGTATACATGTATATATGTTTATATTTGCACACTCTATGTATATACGAGGTGTGTTCAAAAAATTTTCCAACCTTATTTTTTCGTTTGTTAACAAATCCTCTTGGGAGGCGTGGTTTGGTGCACAGATGGAGGCGATCCTAATCCATATGCGTGAATATTTTCACGCCTGCAGAAGCTGTCAGTCGCCGACAGACCGCCGATGAGTGAGGAAGTGTAAGTGAGCGCCGTCGGATTTTCGTTTTTGACAAAATGACGGAAAAACTTGAACAACGCTGCTGCATCAAATTTTGTGTAAAGCTTGGCGATTCCCAAGTGGAAATGATCCGCAAGATTCAACAGGCCTTCGGGAACAAAGCAATGGGCACCACACAGATAAAAGAGTGGTACAACCACTTCAAAGATGGTCGCACATCAGTGGAAAGTGAAGCACGTTCTGGTAGGCCCTCAACATCCCGAAATGAGATCATCATTGACCAAGTGAGGACCCTGCTGATGCAGGATCGTCGGATCACGATCAGAGAACTTGCAGACGAGGCGGGCGTCAGCATTGGATCTGTTCATTCCATTGTGACTGAGGATTTGGGCTAAAGGAGATTCTCAGCGAAGTTCGTGCCAAAGCTGCTAACGATCGAGCAAAAGCAACTCCGTTTTGAGATCGCACAGGACATGCTGGAGACTGTGAACAGCGATCCCAACTTCAACACAGTGATCACTGGCGACGAGACCACAGTGATCTGTCATTTTGTCAAAAACGAAAATCAGACGGCGCTCACTTACACTTCCTCACTCATCGGCGGTCTGTCGGCGACTGACAGCTTCTGCAGGGGGAAAATATTCACGCATACGGATTAGGATCGCCTCCATACGTGCACCAAATCACGCCTCCCTCGGTTCATTTGATTACGCACGAAAAATTAAGGTTGGATACTTTTTGAACACACCTCGTATACATATGTGCACAATATATATATATATATATATATATATATATATATATATATATATATATATATATATATATATATATATAAAATCGTCTGTCTGGCCCAACCTGGAACATGAAAACTCACCTGGGAAAAATATATTGAGTAAAGGTTGATTCAAATTAATCCAAACCTATTGAAAATTGTAATTTATTTCAATCAGACAAAAAATCGAACCCAACAGTTTATATGCAACAGAACGCTGCCTTGATTATTCCCCCAAAAAAATTTTTTTCTTGTTATGAAATATATTATAACCTCTTATTTTTTGAGCTCTTTCAACTCGTGTAAGAGTAAAAGGCTTCCTTTTGTTTCTGTTTTTCTATTGTGGTATTTTTACCACAGGCTTCTGCTTGTATACCTTGCAATTTTACACCTCCAGGTGGTGTTTCCTGCTGGATTGTGGGTGAGACTAACAGGATAATTCATGGTAAAAGTTGGAGTAAAGCATCTTCCACTTCCAATGTCTTCTTCCGTGGCACTTATATATTACCTCCATTTGTAATACGTTTGTTGTTTCTAATGACATACAATATTACAATGATTCATCTGGATCTGCTCATAGCACATGCTGCAAGATTGCCACAAAAACTGCAGCATGTGCCCCGGGACTATTATTAATCACATAGCTATATTTTATTCGTTGTTATCTTCTTAAGAATAATAATGAGTTGCCTTTTACAAGGAACTTCAATGCAGGAGGCCATTAGGCCTGATCAAGCCTACAATATGGTTGCCAACTTGTGCTTGTTTGTCCATGCTTTATTATTTTTATTTGCTGAAAGTCATGTAAGGAAGCATCATGTACCATTTTTAAAGTACTTGGTATGACTCAGCTAGATTCTGGCCTGAACCACGTGGATGAATAGTGGCGTAGCTTTGGAGTCGTTTGCGTTTATGTCATGTTGGTGTGGAACGACTCGTGCCGAAGGGCAAACAGTGATGAACTCCCCTATCGTCGTCCTGTCTTCCTTTCTTTAATTATTCTTGTCAATACATCTTCCACTCCCTCGGTGTACGTAATATGTAGATAGCCCCATTTAGTGATTTATATTTTTGGGTTGGAGGGAGGGGATTGGATTAGGTGGTTCATCACATTTCATCACGTGCCCATGAACCTGTTAAAAGTCTCATTTCAGATTTTAATGTCTCGAAGCTAAAATGTGGCAAATATTTCCAAATGACAGATGCTATCATTCATTTCCTAATATAGAGGATCTGTCAGGAGAGCCACCAAACCGCAACACCGCCAAGCAGCTCTGATAGTCTGCCAAACACATCACGTGATCGTTATGAGAAATATCGTTATGCACACTATCGCAAGTCCTTTGATCTTAGTAAACAAATTGCCGTGCTACCGATTCTGGGATATCTTTGAAGATCATATCAATGTCTGATCTCTCTCCAAAGCAAAAGAAAACTTTTTCCTGGATCCTCTACGATCGACCGCAACGAATCGATTAGCTAATAAGAAATATCAAAGTATCAGTCGTTAAGCAGTTAATTTCACAACAGCTAATATATCCGTTTATACAAAAGCTTCATTTTCAGTAGCAAAGGGGCCACCTGCCCCTCCATACCTGGTTTCAGCATTGGTGCCAAGCTCTACGTACGTACTTGAGAGAACCCAACAAAAAACTGCATCCAACCCAGCTATTATACATGTAGCAAATATGTACAGATGTTCAAGTAAGTCTCCCACGAGTCTAGAATTCTGTATAAAAAGTACCTGGACATTCACTGTAGGGAAAATTCATTCATTCCATTCCACACAAGAAGAGGCAAGATGGGATCATCCGGTGTCCTCTTCATGACAGAAGTGCTGTGTGCGAATTTCTTTTGAGTTAGGCCAAGCCAGCCAAGGGGCTTGCTTATAAGGCAATACAAGGTGAACAGATTACCTTGGCAGGCAGCCATTCAATAGCCCGATGTGGTCGGACACAGTTTCTCACTGAGTTGCTTTGAGCAATATGGAGATTTAAACATTTTTTCTCAAGATGTGCTTGGGATGCGCAACAACATTTTTGTCTCCTGTGCTAATGTGGGTTACATTTCAAACAATGTTCAGCATTTTATTTATTTACTTGTTTTTTTATTATAGGCTCCTGGACCAGCTTGTACATAAATCACATGCAGGACAAGGACAATAGTAAACAATGGACAAATAAATATGGCATGTGGGATTTGAAACCGAGTTCCCTGATTCATAATCCAGGGGTTCAGATAGGGCCTATAAAAACCCTTTAAAATATTTGGATTTTCTTATGTTGTGCTTGTCCTTTGCAGTGTTTTGGCCTGTGGGAAATTTAAGATGGTTCCAGAACCCCCTGTAGCTCGGTGAATACCCATCCAAGAGTGAGCAACTGAATTACACAGCTCTATCAAATGATTTTGAATCCCACCTCTGGATTTGAAAAAACAGTCAAAAAAAATTCAAGTAAATGACGATGATTTAAAATATCGAACAGAACTATTTTCGATACTTTAGGAAATTGATCGTGTCACATTAACAGAATCACGCTTAAACCTCATCGAAGAAAACTCCTTTTTGGTAACAGCCATCTTGGTTGCAACCGATTTAGGCAACTTGGTTATGAAAAGATCTTGAACACACCTCTGCATTTCCAAGAGTTTACCTCGATAACATGTGATAAATTCACTATCGAATATCTGCTTCAATATGATGGATCACCTCTTTGTGCGTGTGGGTGTGTTCCAGTGATATCATGCCAACGTTTTTAAGAGTCGTGTTACCGTTTGTATCAAGAAAACAGATTAATTAAATGTTTTTTTCATTGAACGGCAGTTTTACGCATACGTGTCATCACTACTCAACAGGAATGGGACGGGCACGCATTTATGAAGCTCCATACAAGCCCCTAATATCAGCAATCAGAAGCAGCATAAATTCAGTGAATTGGGGAAATATCAACATCAATAAATGTCTTGCTATATCTTTGCACTGGCATGTGTTTTAATTACGGTTGCATTTAAATCACCGGCATGACATTGTACATTAAGACATAGATTGGCAGATTTAGCCCAACAAGTTCATGGAAAGTTGAAATAAGGAATTATTTGGGGGATTCTTCACTCGTAGAATGCCATATCATCAAAAAAAATAAATCTTACAATGGCTGTGAAAGATCCCAAGGTATCGATAGCATTGATCACAAGGTACACCTTGAAATGTGCTACAATACAATCTCAGCCGACTTACAAGTCGACTCCCATTCAATCCTCGGAAAAGATTGATAATGGTGCATTTCATCATCTCAGGCAAGAGAAACGCCTTCATTTTTGTTACAGCTTTCCATTTTATGGTTTTGCAAATTCATACTCACATTAAGTCACAGAGGCTCAATCTTGCAACGTCATACTTCAAATAATGATTGTCTCCATCAACCCCACCTTGGAGTTCAAGAAGACTCAATGGTAAAAAGACCATTTATTCACAAAGCTGGTTAATAAGAAGCGATTATACTTGGGTTACCGAAACGTGATAATTCCGCTTGGACTCGTGTTAAATTCACACAAACGAAGGGGAGGAAATTCTGCCCTGGACCATTCACCATAACTCAAAACTTTATCCCAAAACAAAGGAGTTCTTTGACACTTTCATTAAAATGTGCAAAGTTACAACTAGAAAGTGATTTATTATCAATCGCAATAATAAAAATCCAAGCATGCAGGAAATGGTTTTGAAAAATGTTCATTATTTGTACGATTATATGCAAATGAATTCCTGACTGGTTGTCAGGACTGCTCGAACGTTGTCAATGATTCCAAGTGAACCTTCTTTATCAACACATGTAGTTGATGATAGATTATGTGAGAAATACTCATGGCATATATACTCATCGATCAGGTTTTTATTCACTACACATGATTGCTAGGTATATGTCAGGTGGAGTGTGTCTTAATCGAGTAAACTTCTTCACTTTGTGCTCTACATGTATTTAAACATTAATATCATTCCCAATATGATGATGTGAAGAAATTATCAATTAAAGTTATTATCTGAAATAGGCCTGGTGTTGGCTTTACGGTTGAGGTAGCTGGCTTAAGATTCTAGGGTTTTGAGTTCAAGCTCCTGTCGGGCAGTTGAATTAACACCGGGTATGGTTGACTCAGCCTGTCATCCTTCCAAGGTCGGCAAAATGAGTACCAGTGCGCTGGTAACAGGGGCATTGCATCAGTGGCACAGCTGCACCCCCAGAAAATGATGCAGCCAAGCAGCCACAGGCTGCATATGAATAAATAAAAAAATTATCTGAGATAAAAAGGAAAACATTTTCACACCAGAATGGCACTCGGTCGAGTGCATCGTCTCGCCTCGCATACCCATTCTGAACAAAAACTGAACACGCTACTATTATGGTCCACTGCTATTATGGTCTATATACCGGTATCATCCATACAAGCTCTTAAGTCACATATACATTGCCACTATCCATAGCTTTGTTGATTGATTATTAGGGTATTGAATGACCACTGTTGTGCACATTAAGGCTAAATTGTGTCAATAAATATGAAAATATTTTCAAACTATATTCCCCATGGCTGATCAAATGTATAAAGTTTCACATTTTCTGTTAAGCGGTTCTGGAGAAGATTTTTTTATTTTTTTGCATTTTTAATGATAAAGCATACCTTGGGGCACGAGAAACTGAACGTCTTAAACCGACCCCTTAACCGCTGAATGACGCAATTTGCTCGTTTATGTACTCCTTTCCATGTGGTGTGGATTCGGCTTACAAGAAGTAAATGCTGCCTGCATATATGTTTTTAGAGGCTATATGGCAGGGTTGTAACATGTTAAAATTTTATACCTCTATCATCACTGGTTGCTGGTTGGAGACATCTTATCAGGTTTTCTTTTATCTTTGCAGGTTTTGATTCTTCAGCTCTCATTGATCATGGCTGATGACTGTATCATCCATTGCTGCTGTGAAACAGAAAACCAGACTATCAAATAATTGACTGAAAAAACTTGGGAGGAAATTGAAAAATGTTCTGCATTCTACTTCGACAAACCTGATTTTAAGTACCAATCGTTATCAGAAAAAAAAAATACCAAAATTCTAATCCGGAGATTACCTTTCAGCAAAAACGATTTACATCATTCCCATCCTCAGCTATTTCCCCTGCAACATCCACATCTTCCTCAGAACCCCATCTCAGAAGTGCTACCAGTGACATCACTGTTTCATCATCTGAGGTTTTTGATGACGTTTGCTTGTTTTGCAACAAAAAGGTTGCCATATGACATGTTCGACGACCAGTCAACAAAAAAGTCGACCAGAAAAAACAATATCCAAGCAGATGCATGCTTCATTCAGCTGAGAGCTATATCAAAGACCTGGTGCAAGGGCATGAGGATTCTGAAATGTCAGCAAAGGTTGGTAATATTGACTTTCATGCTGAGGAAGTCAAATAGCATAACAAATGTCGACAGGATTATGCTGATTCCCTCAAAAAGAAAGTGACCAAAAAGAGAGACCAGTACCACGAAGTATATAAGGAATTGTATGAAAAGGTTCAGCAGGATGTGGTGAAGGGCAAACGACCCTTTGGTGGCTACGGATGTGTATAGTTTAATCCGTGGTTTGTGAGTTTGTGTTGATCAAAATGGCCGTGATATGCGTTGATAAAGAACCGTATTAAACAATGTTCTGACCCATTTGGTGACAACCTCTCTTCCGTAAGTCCATATAATTGATTGGAGCTCATCTTTTCTTCCCAAGTGATGGTGAAAGATGCTCTCTTGATGGCAAAAAAGGATACGCGTGCTGAGGAGCAGGCAGATGTTCTCCTGGCTGAGGCTGCACAACTTTTGAGAAGCATCCTGCTCGAAATTAACAAGAATGCCAACCTGTTCCCTCTCGCTCTGACCACAAAGCACTTCCAGAAGGGACAGGTGCCAACTCCTGAAAAGTTTGTCAGGTTCATACTAAACTAAATCTAGATGTCATCAGCAAAGACTAGCAATACAAACAAGTGGGACACAAGAGTCACTCAGTCTATCAGTGACGACCTGCTACACAATACCACCAAAGGGCATGTGAAGCCATCAAAGCACCTCTGCATCGGAGTGGGTGTGAAGAGCATGACAAGCAGTGAGAAAATCTGCAAAATTCTGCACAGACTTGGGCATGCAGTATAATGTACCCAGGAGGGCAAAATAGTTACCGAGATGGTAGAGGAGATTACTTGGAAAGATCGTGCTACCCCAGATGGAATTTGATTGCAGGTCTGTGATGTGCTGCCGGCATTCCACGCACTCACTGGCTGTGATTACACTGCCGTGTTCAATAGGAAGGGAAAAGTGCGGCCATTCAACATTATGGCCTCAACCAAAGACGCTGCAGGCACTTGCTCATCTGGGGCATGAACAGACTATAGACCAAAGCAATTGCACAAATGTGGAATAGTTTGTGTGCTCCGTTTATGGTGCCACAAAGCTAAAATGTAAAGCAGTCGATGAGGCCTGGTTGAAGATCTTACAGAGGTCTCTGCCAAATAAGCAAACCAAGAAGCTCATCAATATCAAATCAATGGTTCCAGCGATGCTTCAACCATGCTTCAAAGGCCTAGAGCAGAAGCTCAAGCACATCAACATCATTGTGCATCAATGGTTGCATTCTTTCAACCTGATTGATCCCTGGGAACCACTTGAGCATGGATAGATCCTTTGTGATGGCAAGCTTTCTCTAAAGTGGTTTGAGGGTGATGCCATGCCAAAAGACTTGGTTTATGATGAGAAAGTATTTGCTGAGGTTGAAAGCGATGATGAAGGATACCTGAATGTCGATGGCAGTGATGTTTCTGAAGATGAGGATGAAGAAGAAGAGGATCATTACATTTTCTGGGCCAAATGATCCAGTTACTTATGAACTTTCTCGAATATGAATAATTTAGTTAATGTCAGAGTTTTTGTTTGTGCTGATATTACATGGTATTTGACGTTGTTGATATATTTGTTGTCACCAGGGGTCATTAGGGCAGTCTTAGAGGCAGCCATTTTGGAGTCATGCTAATAAGAAGTGTTATAATTGGTCTGACTTTGGTTTCAATTGATTCCCCGTAGCCAAATACCTAAAGGTAGACACAGGAATTAGCTTTCTATGTTGATTAGTTTTAGAGGTATGTGACTGTTGATATTGGGGGTCGTTATGGCAATTAAGTGGTCATTTTAGGTAGATTGGCTATATATTTTTCATTTTTTCCACAGAGACACGGTTGACTGGTCCTTCCATGCAGCCTACGCAATTGGGAAGTTTATAAAATAGGTTTGGGGATATGTTTTCTTTGATATACTTCTAAAAGAGTTGAAGGACCAGATGTCAAATTTCGAGTTCCACAAGGTGTGCTTTATCATAAAAAAAACACACCTTTTAAATCAGACTTTTTTTTGTAAATAAACTCCTGTGCCTTAAAGGGCAAGGCTTTTGCCCTGATGAAGGGCAAAGCCTGAAACAGCAGCACATTGTGATCTTTTATGGTGGATAACTTTATCCATTATATTCTTGTGTCTTAAACTCGAGGTCATGGGCGATGTCACCTGGGTTCAGAGCTTTTGGCTGCTCCAAAGCATTCAAGAGAGGTGGTAAAGCAGGGAAACACTCCTTTGTGCAATATACAAATGCAAGGTGGGCATTAAGAGACTAAGAGGTACTAACCGGGGAAATACTTGGTAGACAGAGCATGCAAATTATGCCCAGTGTGCACCTAGTTTTGAAAGTTACATTGGAATTTTGGGTCCAGACAAAAAGTGTCATGGCTATGTTTTAGTGGGTGATTGAATGAACATAAAATATACACAGGGTTGGCTTCATCAGGGTAATAGTATTAAAGTGCCTTTGCACTCACATGTACTGTTGGCGAGATTCGAAGCAGAAATTGTGGCATTTATAACATGTTGGACAGAGAAACGCATTATGAGGGACTGCCTTATGGTTGAACATGACTATTACTGAGAATAGGTTAGGGCTCATAGGATATAGCAGAGAGGTATGCCCACTGACCTTTGAGTTGTCTAGTCTCAGTTTGAATCCTGACGCAGCTATAAACTGTCATCCTGGTGTTTCACATGCACAACAAGGTGTGTGCTGTTCATCGGAAGGACATTAAGCTGGAGAACCTGTTTACAAGTACACTTAAAGATGAATTGGGGCTGTTTAATAAATAGCAGCAGTAGTAGTAGTAGTAGTCGTAGTAGTAGTAGTAGTAGTAGTAGTAACTTTCTAAAGAGAAGGTTTGAGAATTCTGCAAACTGATGGTCACTTGAATGTATTGGTTTGTAGCAGACAATGCAGGTATTCAATGCCATTCGAATTTGGGGCACAAAAATAAGTTGCTAAAATAATTTTTTCAATTGAATTTTGTCTTTGTTCATTTATGATGAGTTTTTCGACAATGAGAAATGTGCTGGAAAAACAAATCTATCTTTAAAAGTAAAGAACTTCATTGCCTTTCAACACTTGGAATGTGACCAAAACCTATAATAAATGTCACGTATCTCTTTACTCACGATGGAAAATTACAACATACAGATTCTAACTTTCACAGAACAAGATGTTAGGATGAAAGTCTTATGATTTCTAAAGTCTACAATTTTCGTCATCGTCTCCGTAACAGTCTTTTCCATTGGGATGGGTCGATTGTGAATCACAAAAAAAGGCAGGAGCAAATGATGTTTCACCGAAATGGACTCCAGACTTAATTAATAGCGCGGAGTCAAATATCAGGCTCAGTGTCTCATAGAGAATGCTCATCCGGTAGAGATCGGAATAAAAAAGTGGCAGCGGCTCCCTTGGGCTGCCTTCCGGTCCCAGTACATCCAAAGTGAGGTGTGTCTCATCTCCATCGCTGTTGACAACTGGGCCGCCTTTGCCCGAGGTCATGGGAAATGTCAAGGGCCTCATGAAACATTAATCCGTGTCTATACGACTGCAACCCCATTGACCACCGCATAGATTTTCACAAGTTTACATCAACAACAGTCCTGAACAACACGTATTCTTCGTTCATTACTTCGTCAGTAAGACAAAAGAGTTCTTGGTAAACTTGTGGATAGCAGGAGGTAGAGCGGTGTGAGGAGGTAGGAAAAGGTGTAGTGGTTGAGGGAGGGGTATGAGGAGTGGTGATGATGGTAATGGTAATGCAAAACAGAAATTTAAAACATAAAAAAACCCATACTTAAAGTCAAAGGATGCTATGACCTCAAGGGTGCTGAAAACACAAAAACTCCTTCCTGGCAATGGTATAAAAATTCAAGGGTAGAAATACAACTATAAGTAGACAGAAGAATTTAGAAAACAAAGCCAGAAGAAGAAATGAAAAAAAGAGAATAAGGCCAGCAAAGTTAAATGTGTTTGACAGGCTACATATATAGGTATAACGAGTGGATAACATCTGCACAATGAAGGACCAAGGAGCTCGACCTCAAAAAGGCAGTACAGGTACATGTGATGATCAAGTGGATTTGCAAAAATAATAAAAATATTAATTATCATCAATGATAATAGGTAATGTACATCTGTTTTTTGGACAGGGCACAAGCACACGAGACAAAACTGTCTGATGCAAATCGAATACGATGAACCAGGCTATCTTTACAAGCGAGAAGCATCACGACAACAAAGGTAGCAAAACACAAATTGCTTTACTGACACAGAAGAAAGAAGAAGCTTTGGAAGAAAGCGATGTAGTAATTGGAAAACGAAGTTCAGGTACTAATAAAGGTATGAGACAAATACTTGAAAAACAGACTAAGATGCAACCGATATGAATATATTCCAACAACTCTTGCATATTCAGCAATGGCCAGGAGTGGATTCCTCTTATTACAGGCGATTAGAGTCCACCTGCATAACGAAGAGCCTCCCCCATCCCTTGTTGAGGGCCATTTGGCCTACTTGCCATGCGTGCATAGTGCGTCTTGATGAGATAGTCAGAGGAGGAATTAATTTGTTCAGGGTGCCGGAAATACCTACTCTTATTTGAAATATACTGTGGGATCTTTAAGGCCTAAAAACGAATCATGGCAGACAGGATACCCAAGTTATTGTCGATGCAACAGTCAACATGCCTTATGATAAAACCATTACGACATTACGACTGTGAATCACCATTACGACAGTTTATATCGACACAGCAGTGAGTCCGAGACTTGACTGTCTGAAGTCCCAATTAAGTCCTCAAATTCAAAGTAGATCTTACGTAGTCATCCCTGACAGTTCATGGGTTAGTGCAAGTTGTGTACACTTGCTGTGCTGCGCATGTTCTTGGAATCAAAGCACACTTTCATGCCATGGCAATCGCTGTGTGAAGGCAAACCTTGCCTGTTGAAACTTAAAATGGTCTGCAAGCTTTATGCTTGATAATCCTGCTCCATTTCCATCCTCTGGTTCACACATCATGTTAAACTTTCATGAAAATTATGAACTATGACCGTTAGCCAATTGATTTAAACATATTTCTTTCTTTTTTTCTTCTTTCTAAATAAAGCTGTCATTGACCTTTTTGTATGAAATATGTCCAATTGGTAGCATAGTAGTGAGTACTGTGTACACTATCAGCCCCAATGTCAGCTGCACCGACGAGAATTGCAAAGTTTTTCAACCTGAGACAAAGTGAAGCGTCTTGTTTGATCTGCCTTGTGCTCGACGTGTGGGTTGTCTGAGTCGCTGTAATTGAAACTGTTGGTTTCACTCCCTGCTGTTGCAGACAAAAGGCAAGAACAGCACACACGTGGAGTGGCGTGTATGCTGCCTGGGGAAAGGTGAGTATATATTTGGTGTGCAATATAGCAATGACACCTGTGCTTGTAACACCTTGCAAGCCTGAATGGAAACAGACACGGAGTTCACGATCAGTTTCACTCACACGGTGCATGGAAAGATAGAATGACAGAGTCAGGTTGCTCAATAATAGATCTTTCATTCTAATAAGAGCTCATTGTCTCCATGAGAAATGTGTGCAATCATTTGGTGAGGAAATGAAAAAGAAAACAACGTCGTGGGCACTTATTGGGGAACCATATATTGCTTAGGAACCTCAGATGCAAAATGATAATGCTTACTCAACAGAGATGGATCGACACCGACATGGCTCAACTTATAGCATTTAGATGTTGCATTGAGCCAGTGTTCAAAGCAGACCATGCAGATTGGTAACTCTGAACTTTGGTGTCCGGCAAACCTTCGGCTTTGCGCCCCGACCCCATTCTACGTCCTAGTGAATGTTAAATATAACCTGACCCTTTCGTCAGTACCATATGTTCAGAAGATGAACTAATTTTCCCGAGAATGCGACCAACTTGGTTGCATTTTGAGCTCACCTGGACTTTAGTCCAGTGAGCTTATGCAATCGAGCAGTGTCCGTCGGCGAGTCAGTGAGTCCGTAAACACTTCAGTCATTATCGCTTTAACCAAACATGTGATTTTGATGAAACTTGGCCACAAGCTTCACATCTGATGTCTCGCGAAGGTTTATTGACCACATCAAAATCTGCGCTAATTATGGGGATCTATGGGGGGCATGCGTTTCTGTATCCATCATCCACCCCATGCATCCTCTATTGTCCCTCATTCCTTCCCACACCCATTGCTTGTCCAAGTCTCCCTCTATCTTGGCTTTTAACTCTGCTGTGGATGATTGCTCCCTCTCTCTACTCATCCTTTTTGTCCTGTTACGTCCTGATCTCTTCAGTTCACTTCCTCTTCCACAATCATCGACTATGTATACAAAAAAAACAAGAAGTGCAAAGGTCAGAAGGTCTAAATGGGTCTAAAGGGTGTAATTTTAGGACTAAAACTGGTCTATGGGTCTAAAGGGTGTTAAAAGGTCTGAAAGGTGTGAAGGTCTGAAGGGTAAAAAGGGGTCTGAAGGAGATTATAGAGTCTAAAGGGTCTCAAAAAAAAATCTAAAAAGGGTCTGAAGGTTATAAAGGGGTCAAAATATCTAAAAGGTATGTTCCAATTGTACGTAATTAATGGATATAATTCATAGATGTAGTTGCAGTCCAATAATACACAATTAATGGAATACTCCCGTTGCAATGAAACATAATTAATAGATGTATTATTTACATTTCATAAGTATGTAATTAATGGACATATTCACATTCCAATATTACATAATTAATAGATGACTGCACTCACATTCCTTTGACATGAAAAGACGAAGTACTTCAATTTCATTAGTATGTAATGAATAGACGTACTCACATTGATTGCGTTAGTACATAATTAATGGACATACTCACATTCCAATAGTACATAATTAATGGACGTACTGTAATCAGGTTCTAATGGTACATAATAAAAAGACGTAATCACGTTCCTAGAGTACGTAATTAATAGACGTACTCACGTACCATCATTACCATGTACCGTTGTTGCAGAACAAAATGGCCACCCCATCAGTTGCAACATGCAAAACCAAAGTTGGAATATCTTCTCTAAAAAGTTACTTTGGCTACATATGAGAACCAACTTGGTTTGTTCAGCTGATTGTCTCGGCAGGGATCACATTTCAATTCTCCAGACCATGGCAAAAGCAAAAAAAGGCAAAAAGAAACAAGATTGGTCAAACCCAGCAAATCTTCTTCTATAGAGCAATTCTATAAAGTTTGTACCACAACTTTGAAAACCAGTGGTAGAACATCTATACATATTTATGAAAAAGTAAAGAAGCAAGTAAAAACAAGCCGGGAGGCAACGATGGTTCACGGGCATTATTGAGGAAGCCCTACCGTAAAAACCTATCTCTTCTGTCAAAATTGACCAAATCAAATCGGATTTTTTATATGTTGTACTTATGGACATTATGCACAGCTTCAGGAAATTAAGTTGCGAGAAAAAAAAAGTTCAAATGGGCGTGGCTCAGCCCACAAGGGGCGTGGGACGCCCCTCATACCAAAAGACACAACGAGACCATGATATCTAGCTTGTGTCCAAGTTTCATCAAGATCGCATCAAACGTCATGGAGCTGTGCTCTGGAGAGAGTCACAAACAGACAGACACACACAACGAAAATAGTGGTCACTGCTGGCGCCCGCGAACCAAAAATAGTGGTCCATACTGGTGCCCGCAAACCCAAAAAACATTTTTAAAAATGCAAAAGGATGTAGGGATGTTCCTCCAAAAAGTATGTAAACAAAGTAGGGATGCTCACAAGAAACGATCATCTGAAACCATCCCTACATCTCTCTTTGAATAATGATTGTCCCTAGAAAAGTAATTGTTGACTAGCCGGGAGGTGACGATGGTTTGCGGGCATTATTGAACAATGCCATGATAGGTACAATTGAGTGAGTGGAAGCTTTTGAGGAAGCCCTACCGTAAAAACCTATCTCTTCCGTCAAAATTGACCAAATCAAATCGGATTTTTTATATGTTGTACTTCTGGACATTATGCACAGCTTCGTGGAAATGAAATTGCGAGAAAAAAAAATTGAGAAAAAAAGATATAAAAGTCCAAGTGGGCGTGGCTCCATGCACAAGGGGCGCGGGATGCCCCTCATACAAAAGACACAACTAGACCATGATATCTAGCTTGTGTCCAAGTTTCATCAAAATCGCATCAAACGTCACGGAGCTATGCTCTGGAGAGAGTCACAAACAGACAGACAAGCCGGTTGGCGGCGATGGGTCACCGAGCATGGAAACTATAAGATATAGAGCAAAATGGATGTCATATAGCGGATAGAGAATCACCTTAAGATTATGCATATCAAATCTCATCCAGTTCCATCTACTGATAACTACTCGGTATCCATTTGAATGAAAAGTACCGAAAATGCAGTTTGAAATCGGAAATCCCCAAAGTTCGAGGGGGTGCTGTGGGTGAATAAAGATCTAAATCGAAAATCTGGCTCGATCGTTTGTGCACAATGTATTCCAGATGATTGGTGTGAATTTTCATGACCATCCGACCATAACCCTAGGAGGAGTAGCATTTGGCACGAAGGCACCTCCAGCTCTCACATATTATCGATTTTTGCACTTATTGACCTTTGACCCCTGACATAAGCGAAATCAGTCAATATGTCCTGAGGAAAAGTTGTAGTACTCATAGAGTACCATGAACCTGCAAAGTTTCATTCGTATCGATGCACTCACCTGGTCGCTAGGGGGCCTTCAATCTTCGCCAATTTTCACGCATACCATAATTGTAGGGGGCGCAACGGGTAAAGTATGGAATACATTTGATAGAGCATCACCTGTAGATCATTCGCGCCAAATTTCATAACCCTACGTGGGATAATGGCTTTCGGAATTGATTTCGTGTGAACGGTACCGATTTTGAAGGTTTTTCGGTTGTTGCTAGGGAATCAAAGCATCCCTAGCAACCATCACAATTTCAAAAGCACTCGGTCATAAGATGTAGCTTGGTCAAAATCCGAGTTTGGTCAAAATCTGCCCATGTTTACTACCAATTATGCTGATGACAAACATCCAAACAAACAATTACTGACAATAAGGGTCACCTATTTTGGCGACCCAACAGACAGACACAACGAAAATAGTGGTCACTGCTGGTGCCCACAAACCAATTTATAATGAACTAACAGGAGTACACAGCATTGCCCGGTATTATTTCTGTGGGGGCCGAAAACACTTTGTTACACCCATGAAGGAATGGGGTCATTGATCATTCAATATGACCTTTCACGTAGCTACAATGGCTTAGACACAATAGAGCGACTTTAAAATGGCCCGTCATGGTCACCTGTCCAACTTACAATCCCGTGAGATTTTCAGAAACTCCGTGGGATTGCAACTGTCAAGTGATCATGATAATGAGACCCTAAACCAAGAGATTGCAAAATCACTTCGCACAGAGAGAAATGAACTGTACCCTTCAGGGTGGTCACAAAGTCAAAAAATCCCCACCCCTTCACCCCCAATCATCATCTGTCCTGGTACATTTCATGTACTGTATTTATTTATGTTCATGTTAATACTTTGGTTTTTATGCCAATAAAAGTTTTGTGTATTCATTGTTTACATTTATACCTCTTGTGTGTTCATTATATATATTTATCAGGTTCTGCGGAGGGGGTATAACGGGACTTTGTAAACACCCTGTAGATTACTGGGTAAGAGGCATTGCAAAAGTGTTACCTTAGAAGTGGAATTAGATGTGGCAGTACACTGAGGGATGGGCTTGGATGAGCGCAATGCGGAAATTCCCCTGTAAGCTGGATGAGAATCACCTGACCACAGGTGATGCTCTACCCCTTCACAGATTTCTCGCTCATATGCCTCCTTTTCCACGCTCAGCACACGTACAGTTTTATGCCTCAACTCCCTGAACAGCTCAGCTCTGCTATTAAGGCTCCCCCTGTGACTGGTCAATGGTATTCAGTGTCCCTTGAGAGACAAAATTATTCTTCTCCCTACAGTGAGTTCCAAGACATCCACCGTCAACATCAAGGATGGTGGTCTTGAAGGCACTCAACCCTTCAGGATTCCCCAAGGCACCTAGACATCCCAAATCTCCACTCAGCCTGTTCGCAAACTCCTCAGCTACCCTCTCATCCTTGAGCTTGCCAACTTCCTGCCTCGGCTGGGATGGTACTATTCTCCCAGAATTAAGCTCCAACTTCAGAGTTGCTTCCACAAGTCTGTGGTCCTTTCCACTGTCTTTTAAAATAGTGAGTTTCCTGTTTAGAATGATTCTGTCGATAGACAGACAAAGTGAACCAATTGCTTAACCCCGCTTTTGGGTTTGTGCACGGGGTAATTCGTCTTTCTCTGTTATTTGGTTCAAAGGTGCAGGTTTCTTGCTGCCAAAGCAGTCTCATGGCATGAGCCGGCAGCATGGCCAAGAGGTACGCACACTCGCCTCTGAGCTGTTTAGTTAAGCCTGGGTTTGAAGTCTGTCCCAGCTATAGACTGGAGCTGCATCCCCCAGCCAGAAGATGCAATTTGCAGTCATGTACTGCACACGAAAGAAGTCACGTGGCAAGCAAGGATTTTACTGCATTGTTTGTGTTTGCCTTCCCAGTGGTAGTCAGAGCAGGCATTTGTAGTTCGTTCAAGTGTGAGCGCAAGCTCATCCACACTTCGCAAAAGACATCGTGGGATCTTCATTGTACAAGAACTTATGATGCTAGCGGCAGGACCCCAAAATTAGACAATTGTATGAATTAATTAGGTCTTAAGTATAAAAGATAAGCTGAAGCCCATGGGTTACATGACATCATGAATTTATTACCTCTCTTCGGAGGAACCTCAACACAAGAGGTGCCAGCCATTATGCCTATAAATCCTGCACAATGGTTGCTAACCAATGGTTGTGTCCATACTCTATCCTTTTTAAATGCCAGGTGTCAAGCAAGGAAGCAGCACATACATTTTTAAGTCTTTGGTGTGACTCAGCTGGGGGAGGGGGTCAAACCACTGACCTCCCACATTCACGTCACATGCTCTAACCATTACACCACAGATTCTGCTTACTTGGTGACAACTGCAGAACCCTCAAGCATTTGGAGGTTGAATGGCAAATCCTCCCTCGTTTAGTTCACCTGTGTGTGTTTAACTCCTGTGACTTTTCAATTCAGTGTGTGTAGTTGAGTCGTGCACACGTTAAAGATGCTTTGTTACTTTTGGGTAAGAGTAGAAATTTGCTCGAATACCATAGATTAATTTTCTTATTTATATTCTGTTGTTCTACCCGATGGCAGATCTAGTACTGCCAAAGCAGTTTATTGACAGGTTATACTGGGTGATTTGCCATTACCCTCCCAGCAGTAGTTAAGGCAGCAATTTGGAATTTGGCCAGGGTACCAAGACACCGCGGGATATTTAACATCCACCAAGTAATGATGGCATATGGGACATCATGTCCGTGCAATGGACGACACACATTGATGAATCACCCTGCCTGTGAAACAGTTAATAGCTGGGTCAGGATTCGAACCCAGGCTAGACAGCTGAGAAGCCAGTGTGCATACCTCTAAGCCATCATATCAACCTGGATTAATATAACAAAGATTATATTAAAATACCCCCACCAAATTAGTGGTAGAGGTGTGACTTGAATATGAGATGTGGATGGGACTCCAAATGGCACATGAAAAATCAAAACAAGAACCATAACAACACCAACCAGAGGACCTTCATAAAGAAGGATAATATATGAAGTTAAGGCAAACATTGCTTCATTCTGGAGTAATATTTTACAAATGCCACACAGTCGTTAATAAAATATGAACAAAGGAAACACGAAATTTATTTAGTATGACCTTCATTGTTAAATATCAAATCAAACGTGGGCCTTTGAATAACAACAAAAAAAAAATCTCATTTAAAAGTCCACGATGGGTATAGCATGACCCTAACGTGCAAATCTCCCGCAATGCAACGCAAGCTGGAGAGGTCTTGGCAGCTTTAATCGCACCCTTTGTTGAGCTGGTCGACAACTTCTCACTTAGCATGATTAACTACCCGCTTAAGTGTGATTAAAAAGGGGGATCTGCCCTAAATCAGCACAATCATGCCTCACACTGGCTCATGCCTAATGGGTCAAGGGCCCGGTATTTAATCGGTCTCACCCGATTGTCCCAACCGCACGGCGAGTGATGGAGTGGCTCCTGCTGCCATCTTTCAACCGCACCAACTCGATATAGTGAGGCGCATTACTTGCCGTGTCTCAATTGATGTATTGATGGCGAGGCACAAGAAAGCTTTTGTCTCCAAATATAAATGAACAAACAGTGGCTGTGGGGCACTCAAGATATGTCATGGCGACTCTTCCCATAAACGCTCTTGACCCAATCACCTTCGCCAACATCAAAGCCACCTTCAAATGGCAGGTCGTAGACTTGGGGATGTGAGGATGATATAGTCCAAAACTGAGAAAGGCCTGGGACTCCTCTTCATGGTCGGTTTGAACTTTTACTAGGTTCCAAAGTCAATCTCACACTATGATTTCTGGTTATTGTTGCAAAAGTCAAAAAATGTTCTCTTCCCAGTGATAGGCCCTGGGTCGAGGGCATTTTATGCTTGTGTTGTATTTACATATCATTACCTATATTAATCTATAAATTAAGTTACACTATCATCATCATCATCATCTAATAGGTAAAGCTCTTTCTAAACACTGACGAACTGACCATCCAGCCATCGAGACCATACTCTGTGCAGAGCGTTGGTGCCACTGAAGCAGTTTCCTTGGCTCTTGCACACAATCCTGAACAGGTCACCACTCCGACACAGGATACCAGCAAGCTGGTACTCATTTTGCCGACCTCAGAAAGATGACAGGCAGTCAACCTCACCTGGTATTAATTCAACAGCCAAGTGGGATTTCAACTCAGGATCCGAGGATCCCAAGCCCACCACCCTAACCATAAAGCCAACACCAAGCATATACTAACTGACTCACTGACTGATATTAAAGACCGGTACTTTCTGGGTGATGTAAAAAGCTGAAATTTTGTGTGCCGATGGACACCGAAGCCGATTCACCCCAAAAATTCACAGAATCGTCGGACAAGTTACATAAACGAAAATATAAATAAATGAAAAACAATCAATGAAAAAAATGCAGGTGAGCGAACCGAGACAACGGGGAAGCACGATAATTTTGTGTGCCGACAGATATTGAAGCTGATACACCGGGGTAAATCACAGAACCGTCGGAAAGCATCGGTAAATGAAAATATAAATAAGTGAAAAAAAAGAAGAAAATAAATGAATGAAAAATCAAATGCAGGTGAGCGACTCGAGACAATGGGGGAGAACGGTTCGTATACTTATACAATGTGTAAGCACACCCTGCTCGTAATATGTTTCACAGCTCAGATTGCATTCCAATGAACATATTGAGGGGCATGTTGATAGACCGAGTATGGTTCCAGTAAATCAAAGTGATTAGCCACGTATTCAACGAACCGGGGGGGGGGGGGGACACCTCACTTGGGACGCTGATGGATTTGAAAGTAGGTTGCACCAGAGAGATAAATAAACAGTAAATCCTTAACCACCCAAACCCATAGTTGCCATAAGTATCAATGGAAGATAAAAGAGAGAAACGTACAATGGGTAGCATAGGAGAAGAGCCTTATTTTGTAGTATGCAGTTGGGATGTAGGATGATAGGGGTGGGTGAGGTGTGGGGTGTAGGTGGAGGTGAGGGAAGTGGGGAGGGAGTGTGTGGGTAGACGCAGACAAAAAAAATTCCACCATATTTGCTTAATAACAAATATACAGTACAATGAGACTGCACATTCTACTCATCGTTTGGCAAGGTCAGGTCAGGTCAGGTATGGGAGCATGCGCCGGAGCAGCGCGTCGCTGCGGCCACTTTCCGCCGGTACTCCAGGGGCCTCCGTCTAGCCATCCCCCAGGCAGATGCCTGGCCAATCCCCATCTCCTTGAGATGTCGATCAACCTGCTGCAACCACGAGGCACGTGGTCGGCACATTGACCTCCTCCACTCACGAGACTTCCTTGCTGAGAGAATCTGGTGAGCAGGATCAGCGTCAGGAAAATGAGCCACATGTCCATACAGCCGCAGCTGACGCTCACAAACTATGCAGGTAACAAATCTCATTTGAGTCTATCTCAGCAATCCCTTGTTGGACACAAAGTCTGACCAGCGATAGCCAAGGATTCTCCGAAGAGACCTGGTGCCAAAGGAATTAAGTCTCCATCTCAGATCCTTGGTCAGAGTCCAAGTCTCACATCCATAGATTTAGACTGGAAGCACCAAGGACCTGAAGACTCAGACTTTCGTCATCCCGCACAGGTACCGGCAGCGCCACACCCCATTATCCAGTGAATCCATGACTCCCCAGGCCCTACCCAGATGTCTATTGACCTCTGGCTCACAGCCAGCAGAGACGAATATCACTGCCAAGTTAAGTGAATCTCTCCACGACCTCAACATCCTCTACAATAGGTCCACTCTACAAACATACTCTACAATAGGTTTGGCAAGGTCTACAATATTGCAGTTATTATGCTGGGTCAAATGTCTTGCAAAAGATACTGTGGGATCTTTTCCATAGACACGATTTCACATGGGAAAGCCAGATAAACATCCCTCGTGAAAGACCGTGTGGGGGACGATGTCGTGTGCCTTGCCATCACTGCAATGGCGGTTTTAGCCGTATTCAACTCCAATGGCAATCGGACCGTGGTCCCTATTTGGAGATGACCTCGCTTCATCATTTGTATTTATAATGATACTAGCAGGATATGCATACACATTATGTTTTGCTTACATATAAATTAAGTTACATTAGCATCGTCATCATCTAATATATAAAGCTCTTTCTAACCAGACTAACTGACTGATATTAAAGATCGGTACCTTCTGGTGATGTAGAAAGCTTACACATTGTGTAAGCATACGAACTGTCCTTTCCCATTGTCTCGGGTCGCTCACCTGCATTTGATTTTTCATTCATATATATTTTCATTTACGGATGCTTTCCGATGGTTCTGTGATTTATGCTGGTGTATCGGCTTTGATTTCCATTGGCACACAAAATTTCAGCTTTCTACAACACCCGGAAGGTACTGAACTTTAATATCAGTCAGTGAGTGAGTCATTATCAGTGTTAAGAAAGAGCTTCATATATTAGATACACAACGTAACTGATCATTATTTTCTGCACCTCCAACATCATTCATCATGGGTGCTCAGAGCTATGTAATAGTCGATGATATCATTATGATAAAGATTCCAATGCAGCCTATCAATAATTAAAAACAACTATATTGAGCACGCACGTGGAGCATGTAAAATTTAGTGCCCAATCACCATCTCATGCCAACACTCTCTCATGAGAGAGACAGAGACAGAGACAGAGACAGAGACAGAGACAGAGACAGAGACAGAGACAGACACCACCACTTTCTCCAGGTTCAGAACTATTTGATGGTTCAAATTTTACATTCGGCCAATGTTATCATATATAACTGCAGCCAGGCCAGGGGATAACATCATTTATTGTGTGATAAGCCATGAAAAATTAAGATTCATAACTTTTACTTTCTTTGGCATTAAATATTTAATCAGAAGATTATTGTCTGTCTGTTATTCTCCTTTAACCCTATGTGGCTCCACTCACTTGCTCATCACACGAGATTTTCTTGCACTCTTGGGATAGACAAAATGTCATTGTGTATTCCTCACATGCTGGATAATTGATCTGCTGGCTGACAAACTACACAAAAAAGTATTTTCATGAAGTTATCTCATATGCTTGTGTTGTGATGGAAATATCATTACTCGAACAGTCTGACTATGCCTCTCCAACCGAGACAATTGGAATTATCCAACAAGAATCATCAACACACAACACCTGCGTCAGGTTGAAAATGGACTAAAGTCCAAAACAAATGCTTATATTTTCGGATGTTTTTTTTCTTAATCTCTGATTTGTGATCATCAATTATAATCTGTTGCCTCGAAACTTAATACCTGACATCCGATGCCAAATACCTGATATACTTGATTCCTGATATCCTGTGTCTGATATATTTGATGCCTCACATCTGATGTCTGATAACTAGTTGCCAAATTGCTAATACAGTATATTATGCTTGATCAACTTGATGCCCAACACCTGATATGATGCCAGGTACTCAATATACCTGATATATGATGCTTAGTCGATGAAACTGTGGTCCAGCCATGTCCAGATCTTTTGTTTTAACTGATTCCCATTTTGAATGGTCAATATTTTATCAAGGAGACAGTCAGATTTGTTTTGCGCTGAAAATCAGATTTGTTTAACGCTTTTGGACCTTTATGTATCAACCTTTTCAAAGCCTGTTATCCAGCACTATACCTCAACATTTGAAATCTATATTAATAATGGAGCTCAAGTTCGTTTTTAGCTCACGGGATGGCGAGTCATCCGTCCATCTGTCCATCCATCCATCCACAAATACTTTCAACTTCTCTGTAACTACACATAGGATTTGATAAAACTTTACCACAACGTTCATCACCATGTATGTACGGACCAAAGTTGGTTCATGGCATTAAAAAAATTGGGGTCTCGGGTGTAAGGAGGGGGGTTGCCCCCAAAATGTGTATTTGCTTTCTTCTCAGAAACCATTCACACAATTTTGATGAAACTTGATTACAACCTTTATCACCCGTGATGTCCCAAGGTTTGTTCATGGCAATAAAAAAATCCATAGTTATTTACTTTCTTCTCCATTATATATTTTTTCTCGGTCATACATGCCTACCCGTGGTTCCCTGGTTATATTTGCATATCTGCTGTATTATAAAATCTGTATTGGGACAACATTACCAAACTTGATATAACCCCTCTCAAAGTCCTGTATGTAATTCCAGCTTGGTGGTGGAGTGGGTGAATTCTCATTGCATTACTTTCACTCGTTTGGGTTCGATTCCCGATTAATTTGGGTTTGATTTGTGAAAAAATAAGTGAAATTGATCAAGTGATAAAATAAATGAAAAAAAAAATGACAAAAAAAAGTGAGCGACCCTGAGACAATGGGGAAGCAAGGTAATTTTGTGTGTCGATGGACATCGAAACCGATATCACAGGAAAAATCACAGAACCATTGGAAAGAATCTGTAAATGAAAATATAAACAAATGAAAATAAATATATTAAAAAATCAAATGCAGGTGAGCAGCCCGAGACAATGGGGAAGTTCATATGCTTACACAGTGTGTAAGCATACCCCACGAGTATCGTTATAAACACAAACAATGAAGTGAGGTCATCTCCAAATAGGGACAACGGTCCGATTGCCCTTGGAGTTTGGATACGACGAAAACCGCCATTTTAGAGACGGCAGGATCTTTCAGGGTCTCCATCGTCCCCTGCATGGTCTTTCAGGAGGGATGTTTATCTGGCTTTCCCATGTGAAATCATGTCTCAGTAAAAGATCCCACAGTATCTTTTGCAAGACATTTGACGCAGCACAAAAACTACAATATTGTAGACCTTGCCAAACTAATTTGGGTTTGATTGGCTGCTCAATGGAAATTTCCACAACCTGAACCAGTACATGGTGACCAGTCCAGGATTGTTTCTTAGTCACAGAAAAATGTTCATGACTTGTCATGAGCAACTCAGCACTGTGTCAAGAGTATGGATCTCCACCATCATCAAGCTATGTGTGCAATTTGTTTCCCGCAATGCAAAGCAGGAGGTGCTTTATAAAGGAACCTTGTGATTGTGACATTTTGAGGAAAGTTACACTCTCAGATTTTCTACAACAGTATAATGAGGATCCTTACATCTATCAGCATGACAACACACCTTGCTAAATCCAAGTGTTCTGGGATCTCTGGAACACCGCCTTGGGCCAAAGTGAACAAATGGCAATCCACCAATAAACCTGCACTTGCTGGGGATGAGAAATGGCACAATAATACACCTGACACCTTCCAACATTTGGTGCCAAGTGCTGGTGACAGTGACAATCTGTAAGAAATCAAATATCGGTTGTTAATGAATAACTCTGCACGTTTCCTCAATGCCCCAAAACTTTTGGTAATGTCGTCTTTCGAGAGGCATTTTAAACGAGCGAAGAGTGTTGGAGTTCAAATTCAATAATTACTTCCATAATGAATACATGGATATGAAATAATGCTACACGGTGAGTATTTGTGTTACCATGGTGATCAAAGGATTGAGACACAATCAATCATTATATCCATTATTTACATGTTATTGGGGTAACGCCATTGGGCAAAACGAAAAAAATATCATGCAAGGAAAATCGTTAATTATATTGTAATGTGAGTTTTTTTTGTTTTATTCTCTAGAAAAAAATATTAATGGAGTCTTGTGGGGTTGTGACAATCAATTTTAATAGACTGCAAAGGGTCATGATCTACAAAGATTGTATGGAACTATAAGGCACACAAAGCAGTGCAAGTAGAAGGAACAGCCATTTTCACGTGAATTACCAATCGCAGCAGTTTTGGTTGCATTTGATGTGCCCGTTAGCCTGATGGGATGGTGCAGAGGTAGCACACTTGCCTTCAAGCTGTCTCGTCTGGTTTGATTGTCGACACGACTACAAACTACCAGAATGGTCCTTCATGGGCAGGGTGTTGCATCGCAAAGTTCGCTGTCCCTCGGATGGATGCTAAGCCAGGTGTAGCTATCATTAAGTTAGAAATTCCTGCCATGACTACAGCTGGGACTACAGGTGAGCTGCTTTGGCAAGAGTATGACGGAGATAGAAATAGATATATCGAGAGACAGATGGACATGCCGTTGGAAATGTAACCTATAAGCAGACAGTTCACCGATAAGTATGATGTGCCACATCTGTACAAGGCGATACGACTGAAACTCGGGCACAGACAAACACGGTCGTAAATGTGCTCCAGGGATGCAGTAAGTAAAACTTACAGAAGATAAATCATTGTGTAAACCCTCGTTTTCTATCACCTGCAAGCCCCATAAAAACCAACCACAAAACCCACCTTGCCTATTTGAGAAGAGGTAGGTCTACACTCGAAATGAGCATCCAACGAATCACTGCAACACAATTAAAGTGCAATGTGAGAGATTGTGCTCAAAGTGGTCAAAGTGACAGATGTTTTAAGAAATTTTTGTTACAAGGCAATAATCTTTTGCAGGTAAAAATGTGCATCATAATTTGAGTGATACACAAAAGTTTTCCATTAAATAACAAAATTACAATGGTGGAAATGTACAAATCGAAGGCCGGTGTAACACTGACGTTTTCATTTTCGTCACCACGACCCCTTTCCTCAATACCCATGCTGTCTGCACTGGGGAGATGCAAGTTTTATTCTTCTTCGCTCTACTTTTGAAGTCTTTATGATGCTTTCCAGATTAAATGCGGGACCTGAGTTCAATCCTTGATGATGTCTGATGAGATGACAATTACTGTATTCTTTATGATGGATCCCGTATCTCACGATGGCTTTTGTAAGTGGACCTGTGTTTGGGTCAATATCGTGGATAAATTTACAATTTTTACAAGTGTATTGTGCTTATTATTATGAACATTATTATTATTATTGGGCTGGCAGGATCGCCTCTGAGCTGTCCAAGCCGAGGTTAGAATCTTGACCCAGCTATAAACCGTCACCCTGATGATGGCCAAACTGCGATCCCTCACCAATTGATGAATCGCAGCTAAACGGGGCGTCCCTTCTGCTGGCATTAGTTGGTGGACGTTAAAGACCCCACGGTGTCCTTCGCGAAGAGTAGTTGAGCTATGTTCGCCGGCATCCTGAACAAATTACAAAATTCCTACATCGGCTACCATGGTGAAGGCAAAGGCAAATCACCCAGTGCAATCCTTGCCATAGGGTTGCTTTGGTAGCACCGATTCTGCCTCCAGGTAGAACACCATAAAAATAACCGTACCTATTATTATTCATTGGCAACATATATCATAGGTATATTCTTTAGTGGATTGCCTTTGAGCTTTCTCATCTGAGTTCGATTCCCAACCCGACTCTAAACTGTAAACCTAGTATTTTAGAAGTAAGGCATTGCGTAAATGAGTATGCCATCCTTCCCTCGCTCGGATCAGATGTTAAGCTGGGTACCCATTACCCATCTGCCAACATTAGTTGCGAGTGGATGTTGACGACCCTATGGGTCTTTCACCAAGAGTAGGCCATTGTGTGCTGATTTCAATGGCCAAGTTCCTGACATGTATGCTTCCATTGGGAAGGCAATGGCAAACCACCCCAGTGTCACCCTTGACAGGAGAGTGCTTCAGATGATTAAACACACTGGAAAAGGTTTGGACTTAATCAGTCATAATCACCATTATTATATCACTTCCACCACCGAAGGTGAAGGAGGTTATGTTTTCACCAATGTCTACTTGTTTGTTTGACTGTGTACAGGATATCTCAAAAAGTTGTGGACAGATTTGGATGAATTTTTTTGGACAGGTAGTGTGTGACAATGACGAACTGATTAAATTTTGATGAAGATCCAGATCCGGATCCGACTACAATAATTTTTTAAGTGATTCTTCACCGCTGAGATATAGGGCCAAAAACGATATATATCTAGCACGATATCTTTAAAAAGTTGTGGACGGATTCGGATGAAACTGGTGGACAGGTTGGGTGTGTGCCAAGGAAGAATTGATTCGATTTTGGTGAAGATTCGAATCCAGATCTGGATACGAGAATTATTTAATTTCTAAAGTGATTCTTCGCCTTTGAGAGAGAGAGGGCCAAAAACGATATAGTAATGTATCGCATGATATCTCAAAAATGTATTGTGCCCGATATGTTCTCGTGGATCAGGCATTACGTGGCGGAAGTATGCGCTCCACCGAGTGCCCTTCTGGTTTATTTATATTATTGATATTGATCTTGCCAGAGGGAGTAAGTATGGCCGTCAATCATTTCTGAGAATTTTTAAGAGCTGAGAATTGATCCTGGACTGCTCATTACTTCATCACGGTTACTCTACGTCGAATACCCCACAAATATCATTGTCAAATATGGGTGTCCACAATGCATTCCTTTGATGGTGTCACAATTTATTCTGCATTGGTGCTGCAAGGCATGCAAATGTTGAGATTATTTTACAGAAGTTTGAGAACAATCATTCGTGTCTGTTTCATCGCAAAGATGCCCATTTTAAAAGCCCCTCTTTCTGGATAGACGAAGAAGACATGGGGATTTGGAGCTTAATGTAGTGGTTCTAAGGGTAACATTTATTATTCCACAACAGCAGGACCCCTTGGTAATACTACTTGAAGAAATAGAAAACATCCAAAACTTCATGGAAGGAGCATAAAAACACTAACAACCACAGCCACAGCAACAACAAGTAAGTGTTTTAAAATAATTCAGTGTTATGTCCCTTGCGATAACATTGAAGTTGTGAAGGTGCTGGATGAGGAAAGTGATCTTCCTGAAGCTTTGCTTCCTGAACTTGGCACTTACAAGAAAGCAAATCTTGAAGTTTGTTTTGTTGAGCCAATATTGGAACAATCTCAAGAAATATGTGTTGAGGAAGAGTTGTAGCAACTGTAACTTCCTGTTGGTCGAGCAAGAGGCTCATCTTGAACCAAACCAAAGTGAATCAAATGCAAGCTTTGAAGAGAAAATGCCCACATTTGGTATGAATGTAGAGGATTCTAGTGATGAAGATGATGCTCAGCATTTTTCATTGGATGAACTTGCAGTTGCTGATGTACCCCGGGAATTCTTTCCAGATGTCAGTCCTATGGATTCATCAGCAAGGGATATTGAGGAGAAACAGCTGGTTGAATTGCATGATAGTAGATGACAAATGGGGTTTCTGGGACTAACATTCAAATGAATGGGGAAAAAGGGAAAAACTTTCTGACTCAAGCCCCAAAAGCCCAAAATAGGAGACTGATTTTCTCCCATGGATAGAATACAAATATAATAAGATAGAATACACGTAATAATTATTGGTTGTATAGTGATTTAATTCTGTATAAAACAACAAATAATGAATTGGGATAAGGATCTCACCTGTCATCTTGTGAAAATGATTGATCCGCAAGGTCGGAGAAATTATCTGCACAATCCATTCTCTAAATAAAACACACTCGGCACGCAAGTTGGTTTAAATAAGCAACTTGATGACGTAATGGGAGATTTCACAATGTTTTTTTAGGGTGTGACCCACATAGGAAATGACTTCGGAATTTTTTTGGCTTGGTTTGGGTGAGGCAGCTTGGCTGATTCCAGACTGACTCATTTTAACACCAAAATGAAACAGCTTGCTTTGAATGATTTTGAGAAAAACCTACGTTTAAAAGCTGTTTTTGCTTACTTTTAGCTCAACTTTGTTCTGTTAGTGTTCTGATGATTTAAGATATAACCATGAGACATGGGCACAGAATACTTCCTCATTTTCACAGCACGATTGTGCTTTTAAAGGCACTTCCCCATTTTACAGAACGAAAGGAGGGATCATGAACTTCCCTTTCTTTCCTGCTTGAAGAGATAAAGTGAATATACTCGATGGAAATGAATGTTATAAGAAAATTAAGTTATTCCCTAAAGTAGAACATGAGCAAATATTCGTTGGTTCGCTCTTTGAGTGGAATGAAAATATGAAAGGGAAGAAGTGTTTTAATCAGTGTCTCAATCTTTTATAGTCTCAATTTTACATTTGCTTTTATGGGCGGGAAGGGGATAGGTGGGGAGAAATGTACATGTATATTGTTGCGAATTCGCGCCCGCCGGCGTGCGAACGGCCACGTGATTCGAATCGCGGCACGTCGCCCACCGGACGGACAATTCTGTCAAGACCCTCTCGGACTAACGCTGAGAACGAGTCACGGGTGGGCCTTTCGGCCTCACCACGATCGTGCCAATCGGCCACCCCCGTGGGATAGGGTTGTTCGCCAAACTCAACCTACCTAAGTACCCACGCGGATGGTAAACCGGGCGATTGCACCTCGCCGCAGGTCGACTCTGGACACGGGCCGCTTAAGCGGTCCGTTCCATGCTATCGGGATAACCGAGCGGTGTTATCGTCGGCCTCGTCGGTTCCGATTAATTATCGGGCATATTAAGCCCACGACGAACCCGTTACATGAAGCAAGATGGAGATTCAACAAAGGGAAGGACGCAGCGAAACGGGGAACAAGTTCACACAAGCACTTTATTCACACAGACACAGAGCACACATATACAGCCAAACAGAATCAGAAATGCACATATTTCAATTTAAAACAACAACAACAATGCAGAGCTACGACCGAATACGCGAACACACGGCAACACTTAAAACAATACTACTTGACGGACGGCGCCACCCAGACATTTACACCAAACCACAAAAGAAAATGGAAATGCGACTTCCCTGATCGCGTCGAGTCCTCCTTTTGCGACCACAACTCCGAGCCCCTCCAGCGTGGTCCACGAGCTTGTGCCGCATGTCGCTCGTGTGGTCCACTCGACGGTACGGACGGGGTTTTGGGGAAACGGACGGGGTTTGTTCGGCGCTGTTTTCCGCGCTCGCGCACGGGGTCCCAGGGCTTGCGCGAGGATCAAAGAAGCAAGGCAGGAACAACAAGCTCGCGACTCGAACCAGAAGACGACCATGAACCAGAAGACCAACATGAAGACTAACCCTCGACCAACCACCCCTCAAGGTCCGTCCTGTCTGCCTTTTGTAGCGCGGGGCTCCGCCCTTCGCTACGCCCCGTTTTCGGCCTTGCCTCCCTTTGAGCTTCTTGGAGAAGCCTCTCGAAGGGGGGCGTGACCTCTCGCTCCCCCTCCACCCCGCGCCGTGCGGGGGCCGGGGCCGTCAGTCTTGGCTCAGAGCCAGGGAATTATTCCCCCAAAGTCAGACCCCTCCTTTACATGACCTTTGACCCTGCTCGGATCACACCTCCCCCACACCGAGCGCGGAGAATTTTGACGGGAGAAACAGGCAGGAAAACCCCTGAGCATCGTTGTTGGTTTTTGTTTGTTCCCGGAGATCGTAACCGCACAGGGCCTACTGAATTGCGAGTGGCGAAGATGTGGTAGCGTTGATGGTGGAGGTGGCATGGTTGTAGTGTGGTTGGCGCTGTGGTGGGATGGCGTGGTTGTTGAGATGCTGTTTGTTTGAAATAAAAGATAGAACAGAAAAAATGGCTAACTCAAAGCGTCGCAGCCCAGATGGATCACATAAATTCCCTCTATACAACGGGTTTGGGCTAACTACACTACTTACAGAGATACCTCACCTACAGGACCTGAATGGTGGTTTGCGAATTTCCACATCCGTAACAATATTATATATATATATATATATATATATATATATATATATATATATATATATATATATATATATATATATATACATATATATACATATACATATACATATGTATATATACATATACATACACATATATATATATATATATATATATATATATATATATATATATATATATATATATATATATATATTACATACATACATATACTGTAGATACACATATGTACATTCATATATGCACACACACACATATATATATATATATATATATATATATATATATATATATATATATATATATATATATATATATATATATCTTCTTCTTTCGGCTGCCCCCGTTAGGGGTCGCCACAGCGGATCAACCATCTCCATTTCGCTCTATCATCCACATCTTCCATTGACACTCTAACCGCCCGCATGTCTACCCTCACCACATCCATGAACCTCTTCTTTGGCCTTCCTCTTCTCCTCCTGCCTGGCGGCTCCATCCTCAGCATCCTTAGGTATATATACATAAATATATACATATATATACATATACATATACATATATATATATATATATATATATATACATATACATATATATATATATATATATATATATATATATACATATATATATATATATATATATATATATATATATATATATATATATATATATATATATACAGTGGAAAATCGATATAACGCTCACCGGTGGGGTCCAAAGCGACAAGGGCGTTATAAATGATACAGCGCTATACTGATGCAGTGAAAAATATTTTATATTACATACAAACCAAAGCCAAAACACGTGGACATGTACATCCACCATCTTGGATTGTTGGGGTTGATGACGAAGCGGTCAAGTTATTTTCTTTTCTTTTTTTTAAACAAGAAATAACACAGGAATTGAATGCATATAGAATGTATTTTATCTTTTTATGTACAATCGAACATTACTTACAAAATAAAAAATACAAAATGTACATTATCACGTAAATCGGTAAAATATTTTACGCTTCCTTAATCACAAAACGGATACGGAATTTATTTCTTGAAGAATTCGGTGATCTTGGTTGGTTTCATGGATGCTCTTGAGAGTCTTCGGGTGTCAACCAGAAGGATTTTAACCGGGTGTATCTTCAAACGAAGATTGGGGCATTCCTGCTCATCCAAGGACTCCAACCAACGAAGACCATAAAGGAAAGACTGTTCAGCTTTGGAGTGGAGAGGCTGGAGGAGAGGTTCAACTGGTGCCTCTTCTTCTTCCGACTCCTCTCGGGTTTCCTCTTCCTCTCCAGTTGACAGCTGTTATTCTCTGAGCAGTTCTTCAGCGAGGTCTCTTTCTTCTTGATCAACCCAGGCCTGGAGAGCATCAAGAGCTGATGTGCCAGGGGCGAGGTTGAGGGCCGTGATGGCAGACCTGCCCACCTCCTCCTTTGATAACCCATTGACGTCTTCTTCATTATCAGACTTGGGAGGACCTAGGCCTTTCCTCCAGCAGTTAATGATGGTGTCCTTGGTGACCTTCTCCCAGGCTGGCCCTGCAAACTCCATCGTCTTCTTAACGTCCATGGCCTTGAGGAAGACGGTCATCTCTTTCTGCTCCCTGGCCATAGCTTCGCATAATTGATCTTTGTAGAATAGCTTGAAACAGTTGATGACCCCCTGGTCCAAAGGCTGGATCTTGCTGGTGGTGTTCTTGGGCATAAAGGAAGCGAAGATCTTCCCATCCTTGGACTTTAAGATGTCTCCTGATGGATGAGATGGGCGTTGTCAATGAGGATAGCTTTCTCTTCTTGCCCAAGCTTTCTCAGGTGCTTCCGCACAGCAGGGCAGAACCTCTGGAAGAACCAGTCCTTGAAATAGGCTCCTGTCATCCAAGCCTTCTTGGTGTTGGTGTAAATGCAGGGAAGGAGGGATCTGTTGACATGGTGTAGACACCTGGGGTTTAGTGACTTCCCTATGACCAACGGGGTCATCTTCAGAGACCCTGACCTGTTGGCACAGAGAAGGAGGCTGACTTTGTCATTTGGCTTCTTGTGTCCAGTCTTTCTTGATGGGTTGTCATCCAGGTCCATAGTTCTGTCTGGAGGGGTCTTGTCGTACAGACCAGTTTCATCTGCATTGAAAACCTGGTCTTCTGTGAAGTTGTTGTCTTCGATTAGTTCATTGAAGACAGAGAGGTAGTTCTTGGTAGATTCAAGGTCTGCAGACTTGGCCTCTCCATGTTGTTGGTTCATGTGGACCCAATGTCGATCCTGCCAGCGTTGCAGCCACCTCCTGGTTAAGCTGTAGTCAGCATCTTCACCTCTCTCTTCCTTGTGAAGATCCTTGTTGATCTTCTTGGCCTGATGAAGGAGGATGGTGCCTGAGATGGGTATGTCAAGCTCTCTAGACTTGCAGAACCAATTGAATAGTTCCTGGTCCAACTCCTGATCCCTCCCAAGCTTGACCCTCTTCCTCTTCATCCCTTCATTGGAGTTGACAGTGACGATGAAGCTCTTGATGTTCTCTTCATCCTTCAACCATCCTCTTAGAGTTGAACCAGCGATGCCTGTATCCTTGCTGATGGTCGCTTGAGTTTCACCATTCCGTATCCGTTTAATTATGTGCAGCTTCTCCTCTATGGAATAACTCTTCCGCTTCGGCATGGCGGCGCTGAACTGAACAGAGCAAACAAAACTAACAAATTTGAAGATTTCTCAGCTGGTAGGTGATGAAGATGTCGAAGAACTTGTACAGGAGATGTAACGGGAGCTTAGATTTAAGTTGTTGACAACTCTTCCGAAAGGATGTGGGCGGTAGAGCACGTGAACATTAGTGAATCTTGTACAGTACTGTACTGTACTTACGTTGTGCACTGTTGAGTATGGTGTTAGAAAGGAACATGAACGCGAGTTACAGGAGATACGGATGCTATGATGATTTGAATTGAATTGATTTTGTTCATCTCGGCTTAGCCATTTATACGGGAAAGGTGCGAGAAGATGACAGCTCGTGAGTATTTTCACACCAGATGTCAACTCAACACAGGGCGATGACAGCTTGAATATTTTTCACCACTTAGCGCTATTTTGGACTAACTTTGTCTCTATTTTCTCACTTTTTTGCCTTTAAACATGAAATAGTAGTATTTTTGGGGGTCCAAGGTGTATGAGCGTTATAACGCTTAGCGTTATATCGATTTTCCACTGTGTGTGTGTGTGTGTGTGTGTGTGTGTGTGTGTGTGTGTGTGTGTGTGTGTGTGTGTGTGTGTGTGTGTGTGTGTGTGTGTGTGTGTGTGTGTGTGTGTGTGTGTGTGTGTGTGTGTGTGTGTGTGTGTGTGTGTATATATTGTTACGGTTGTGGAAATTCACAGAAGACCATTCAGGTTCCCCAGAAATCAGTTATTTTGATAAGTATGTGTTTCAGGTAAGATTCCCCTACCGATGTATAATGGGTCTTGTTCATGTGCCGGGCTGTGAATCTTTGAGGTAGCCTTTATTCTTTTCTGTCTTTTATTTTCAACAACATCTCAACAACGCCATCAACTCCACAACACCGCCATCTTCTAGACAGCGCCATTAACATTGCGATACCATCATGCCCTCCTCAGCAACAGTGGCAAAATGCCATTGACATGAACACGCTGCGCCGCTTTGGAGGCCAGATTCCACCCTCCATGTGCAAACAAGCTGCAAAGAAGCTGATTTGCATATTCGGATCAAGATGAGGTCTGCCTTTTTTTTTGTATACCTTGTCGAGGCTCGTATGAGAGCGAGCACACAACGCACATCAAGGGGGGCATGAGACAGGAGGGGAGGGAGTGGGAAGGACAAAATAGTTGGGAACAGAGACATTTGGAGATCTGTGGAAGGGAGAGGGATGTGACGGAGAAGATGGGGAATAGAAGATGGACATTACAGGGACTTTCAGGAAGGAGGTGGGCTTGGGTGGATTATCGGGGGTAGAAAAAATCGAGGATTTGGATGGGGGGTGATAAGAAGTGGTGGTGAACAGCTGTTTTGAAGGCCTGAAGGGAAGAATGGGAATGAATAGAGTGAGGGAGTTTATTCCAAAGGTGGGGAAAAAGAGGAATGAAAGAGTGAAGGTGAGCAGTGATTCGTGATTTTGGTAGTTTTACCAGAAGGGGGTTGTTGGCGGAATTGAGCGCCCTGCGGAAATGTGGTGGGGACAAATCGCAGAGAGAGCAGGGGGGCGAGGCTGGAGAGGAGACGGTAGAAGACAGAAAGACCACCGACCAACCTGCAGTGATTGAGTGAGAGGCCCAAAGACTCAGCCTCATTGCGGGAGATGGCAATGATCCGAAATGCCTTGGTTTCTACAGCGTGAAGCCGAGAAAGGTGGGAGGCAGGAGCACCAGCCCAGAGGGGAGAGCAGTACTCCATCAGGCTGTGGACAAAAGCTTTGTAAGTGGTCAGGAGCTCAGGTGGGCCAAGGAAGGACCTTGCACGATGGAGGATTCAGTCGGCGACTGGCTTTGGAGGCGAGGTTTGAAATGTGGCTTTCCCAGGAAAGGTCATGGCAGATCGTGAGACCCAGAAGCTTGAAAGAAAGGACTTCTTCCAGAGGATTGTTGAGAAAGTGGATGGGGGGGGGTTATAAACGGTCCTTTCGAAGAGACATAGTGAGAGTGTGAGATTTGTCCGGATTGAAAGACATGTTCCACGTGTTGGACCAGTTTGTGATTTTATCCAGATCAGCAGTGAGCGAAGAAGCTGCTGCTTGCCGCTCTGAGGGATGACTGATGGTACGGCAGAGGGTGGAGTCATCAGCAAAGAGATATAGAGGATTTTCCAGAGAGTCGGAGAGATCATTGATGAAAACCAGAAAAAGAACAGGGCCCAGAACGCTACCTTGAGGAACTCCAGCCTGGACAGGAAGGGGGGGATGAAAGAACTCCATTTTGGGCCACACGTTGACTGCGACAGGAGAGGAAGTCTGTGAGCCATTAGTGGAGATGGCCTTGGATACCATAGGAAGAGTTTGGTGAGCAGGGCAGGGTGCCAGACTGTGTCAAAAGCACGTGATATATCCAGGGATACGGCTCGGATTTCCTGTCTGGCATTGAGGGCTTCCATCCAGAGCAGAACCAGCATATCCAGGGTAGAGTGACCTGGTCTGAAACCAAATTGATGATCGGAAGTCAAGCCATTGGAGAAGAGGAAGGAATTGATGTCTGAAGCGATGATGAATTCCATAACCTTGCTGATGATTGGGAGAAGGCTGATTGGTCTGTAGTTGCAGGGATCTTTGTTTGCACCTTTTTTGTGCAAGGTGGAAAGGACTGGCCAATCAGAAATGGGGTTTCCACCAGGGGTGAAAGGGCAGAGGTGAAAGTAGGCGGAGCCAGCCTCGGGTGAAGGTTCGAAGGGCGGGCACCCCCACCCGATAAAAAGGGAGGAGTCGCGTCCCAAGAGCCTGTTGGAGTTGAGCGCCAAGAGTCAGTTGGAGTTGAGCGCCAAGAGCCAGTTGGAGTTGCGTCGCATGATTTGGAGTTGGACGGGATCGAGACGCAACGGGAGAAGTCAAGTGGTTCAGTTCCATGGGCCAGTTGAGCGTGGAGAGTCGGGGTCGAGCAAGCTGCGTTGCGGTCCGGGCAGACGGCCCTGAGAGCTTTGAGTGGCGCTGAGGAGTGAACGGGTCCTAAAAGAGCATCAACTGGAAGAGAGCAAGGCCCGGTCGCTCCTCTGAGGTGTCGTCGGCCAGGCCCGATCGACCAGGCCACAGGGAAGGTCAAGCAAACAAGGGAAGCTGCCCGCCAAGCTGCTCAAGCCACTCAAGCGACTGGCGCGTTTTGCGACACCCCAGGTGGAACAGAGACACAGGGGTCGCCGATCCGAAGACCGTCGAGTCGCCACCAAGGGGCGGCCAGGTAACCAGCCCGGTCTCTTGGAGTCCTTCGGTCATCCCGACTCCGAGTACCATTAAAGGCTCATGAGCCCTATTTCTTTTCCTTGGGTTTTGTATGGAAGTCTGTGGTGCCTTGTCTCATTAAGTAGAAATTGTGATTAAGTGCATGATTGCATGTACATTCTTGCATAGACCTCGGCTGTAGGCTTTTTGCTCGTGCCATGTCCCCATCCCCCCATTCATTCACTGCTTACATGCTAATTGTAAATAAATGCTCCATTGTTTAAATGCCCATCTGCTCGTTTGTGTCATTTTTTTTTTTTTTTTTTTTTTTTTTTTTTTTTTGTATACCTTGGTCGAGGCTCGTATGAGAGCTAACACACAACTCACAGCAAGGAGGCATGAGACAAGAGGGGCGGGAGTGGAAGGGACAAAACATTGGGGAACAGACACGTGAACTGTGGAAGGGAGAGGGATGGGGATGGGACGGGGAACATGGCGAAGAGAAGATGGACATTACAGGGACTTTCAGGAAGGAAAGCAGGGGAATTGAAGGAGGTGGGCTTTTTTGAACAGCTGTTTTGAAAGCCTGAAGGGAAGAATGGGAAAGAATAGAGTGAGGAAGTTTATTCCAAAGGCGGGAAAAAAGAGGAATGAAAGAGTGAAGATGAGCAGTGATTCGTGATTTTGGTAGTTTTACCAGAAGTGGGTTGTTGGCGGACCTTGAGCGCCCTGTGGAAATGTGGTTGGGACAAATCGCAGAGAGAGCAGGGGGGCAAGGCTGGAGAGGAGTCGGTAGAAGACAGAAAGACCACCGACCAACCTGCGGTGATTGAGTGAGAGGCCCAAAGACTCAGCTTCATTGCGGGAGATGCCAATGATCTTAAAAGCCCTGGTTTCGACAGCGTGAAGTCGAGAAAGGTGGGAGGCAGGAGCACCAGCCCAGAGGGGAGAGCAGTACTCCATCAGGCTACGGACAAAAGCTTTGTAAGTGGTCAGGAGCTCAAGAGGGCCGAGGAAGGACTTTGCACGACGGAGGATTCCCAGTCGGCGACTGGCTTTTGAGGCAAGGTTGGAAATGTGACTTTCCCAGGAAAGGTCATGGCAGATAGTGAGACCCAGAAGCTTGAAAGAAAAGACTTCTTCCAGAGGATTGTTGAGAAAGTGGATGGGGGTTTTGTAAACGGTCCTTTCGAAGAGACATAGTGAGAGTGTGAGATTTGTCTGGATTGAAAGACATGTTCCACGTGTTGGACCAGTTTGTGATTTTATCCAGATCTGCAGTGAGCGAAGAAGCTGCTGCTTGCCGGGCTGAGGGATGACAGATGGTACGGCAGAGGGTTGAGTCATCGGCAAAGAGAAATAGAGGATTTTCCAGAGAGTCCGAGAGATCATTGATGAAAACCAGAAAAAGAACAGGGCCCAGAACGCTACCTTGAGGAACTCCAGCCTGCACAGGAAGAGGGGATGAAAGAACTCCATTTAGGGCCACACGTTGACTGCGACAGGAGAGGAAGTCTGCGAGCCATGAGTGGAGATGGCCTTGAATACCATGGGCAGAGAGTTTGGTGAGTAGGGCAGGGTGCCAGACTGTGTCAAAAGCACGTGATATGTCCAGGGATACGGCTCGGATTTCCTGTCTGGCATTGAGGACCTCCATCCATTGATGGGAGAGCAGTAGCAGCATATCTAGGGTAGAGTGACCTGGTCTGAAACCAAATTGATGATTGGAAATCAAGCCATTGGAGAAGAGGAAGGATTTCATGTCTGAAGCGATGATGGATTCCATAACCTTGCTGATGATTGGGAGAAGGCTGATTGGTCTATAGTTACAGGGATCTGTTTTTGCACCTTTTTTATGCAGGGCAGTGATGTTAGCAGATTTCCAAGCAGATGGCAGATGACCTTGGGAAAATGAGAGGGTGAATAGAACAGAGAGAGGGTGAGCAAGAGCAGAAGAGCAGGCTTTGAGGACACGTGGGCTGATGCCGTCTGGACCGGTTGCAGAATCTGACTCGAGGTTTGAAAGCAAGCTCTCCACCTTGTCAGGAGAAAAGGATACAGAGTCCAGGGACAGTTGGGTGCGACTGGGTAAAGTGGGTGGAGATAGTGATGGGTTTGGGACACAAGATTTAGCTGCAAACACCGAGTTTAGACATTCAGCTTTATCACGTGTGGAATCAGCAGTGCGGCCATTTGAGGTAAGGGAGGGGATGGAGGGGGAACATACACCAGAAACAGATTTGATTAAACGCCACCAGGATTTTGAGGAGGGAGAGAGGTTTGAGAGTTCAGACTTGAGATGAGAAAGATGTTGTTTTCTGGCTCTCCTGAGGGTAGCTACACACTTGTTCCGAGCTTTGTGGAAAGAACTGAGATTGCCCTCAGTTGGGTTTGCTTTCCATGAGGCAAAGGCAAGTTGTTTCAGGACAACTGCCTCGCCACAAGCTTCAGTAAACCAAGGGCGGGAGGAAGGGTAAGACAACTGAACACGAGAGGGGATTTTCCTTACATTGGACTGCCACTACGCGTTCGAGGAATTAACTGGCTATTAAAGCCGATAAAGGTGATAACCTGGTCCGATGGAACTTGGCGATTTAAAACTGCTCGGCAAAATGCACACGGGACGAGCACGCCTAACGGCTCGTTCCATACAAGTTCCCGTTGAGGTATAAACTCTCGGTATTTCTGTCCGCGTGAATAGTTAGGTGTATCGACAATTCGGCGATTAACCCTGTAGCGCGTGGACAGAATATTGACAAGTTTATGGTGCATTAAAAGGCACCCGAAGCTGGTTTCCGGTTGTGCAGAAAGCTACGACTAGATCCCGGCCTTTGGTCGGCGCGCGACTGTAATTTGACTGAAGCGGTCGTGCGAACGCCGACGCCGGCAGAAATGTGTAACAATATATATATATATATATATATATATATATATATATATATATATATATATATATATATATATATATATATATATATATATATATATTGTTGTGGTTGACCAAATTCGCAAACCACCATTCAGGTCCCTTAGGTGAGATATCTCTGTAAGTACATGTGTAGTTAGGCCCAAACCCGTTGTCGAGAGGGAATAAATGTCATTCATGCGGGCTGCGACTCTTCAGGATAGCCGTTTTTCTTTTACTATCTTTATTTTGGACCAGCCGCCATTATTACCACCACCAACCACGTCTCAACAGCCATCACAACAACAACCACCAACCACAACGCCGCTTCACAACAACAACCACCAACCACAACGCCGCTTCACCACAACCGCCACGACCTTTACCGTCACAACTCGCCACCATCGCATCACCGTCATCTCGCGCCACTCGTGGGCACCGATGCTGGACTCGTGCGGGGCGCGCACCGAGCAGCGTGTTCAAAAACATCACGGACTTTCCGCAGAAAAACGGATCAAAAACGACTCACGCCCACTGTTGTTCCGTCCAATCGGTGAGCGAGGGGCGATTTGGCCCCGCCTCCAGGGCGTTGGAGGGCGGTCGCTATATGCAAATTCATGGATCAAAAAGCATTCACGCCCACTTTTCCTCGGGCCAATGGGGAGCCAGCAAGAGAGGTGAAGGGTCGGAGGCAGAGGGTCAAGGGTGAAAGAGCGAAGCCACGGGGCTTATAAAAACGACTGCGTTCGTCAGACAAGTGGAGTAGAGTTCAGTGGGAAGTTGAGTAAGAGTTCAGTTGGAAGTTGAGTAAGAGTTCAGTTGGAAGTTGAGAGTTGAGTGTGCGGAATTCAAGAGAGTCGTCGGTGGAGCTGGAAAGAAGTGGTACTAGTCGGAGTGAAGAGGACGGAGCTGTGGAGAGGTGACGGCGGCGAAGGCGGACGAGGGGGTGCTCACGTCGGTGCCGGGAGCGGCACCAGGGAGAGGCCAGCAATGCGACCGAGGTGGAGGAGGAGATGCTCGCCGCGGGACCAGAGACAGGGTGATATCCTCCTTCCCCCGAGCATCAGCAACCCCCTCCTGTTTCCCCCCCCCGCGCTGAGATAGTGCGACAAAGGGGGCCCCCTTCCCACCCCCTACCAGACACTGTCCGCGAGGCCCGCGGAGTTGAGGCACCACCGCCGCTCCGCGTCTCATCATCAGACGGTAGGCCCGACACGGTCTCGGCCCCAGGCCCGCCTACCCCCCTCATCCTGGAGGGTGGTTCTCTTTTCTTTTGCTTTGGGAATATGTGTTGTCGGCGCCGTCTGTGAAGTAAAATTGTATAAGTGTTGCCGTGTGCCCGGTAGTCGGATAGATCTGCATTGTTGCATTTGCTTTTTGTGTAATATTGCATTGTCTTCTTCTTTTACATGTGCTTTTGGAAGAATTGTATATGTGTGCTTTCCGTTCGCGAAATCGCGAAATTTCGAAATCGCGAAACATCGCGAAATAAATGTGCTTATTGTTGAACTGTTTTCCCGCTTCGCTTCGTCATTTCTTTCATTGAATCCCCATCTTGCTTCACGTAAAGGGTTGGTCGTGGGCTAAGACGCCCAATAATTAATCGAACCGTCGAGGCCGACGAATAACACCGCTCGGTTATCCCGATAGTACGGAACGGGTCGCTTAACTGGCCCGTGTCCGAAGTCGACCTGCGGCGAGGTGCGATCGCCCGGTCTACCCTCCGTGTGGGTACTTAGGTAGGTCGAATTTGGCGAGCAACCCTATCCCACGCGGGGGCCGATTGGCACGATCGCGGTGAGACCGAAAGGTCCACCCGTGACTGGTTCCCGGCGTTAGTCCGAGAGGGTCACGACTGGATTGTCCGTCCGGTGGGCGACGTGCCGCGATTCGAGTTACGTGGCCGTCCGCACGCCGGCGGGCGCGACTCCGCAACACTGGTGTCAGGTCGTGCGATATAAACCCATCGCCCTCCTCGCGGCACTGGTATCGGAGAACGGGAAAACGGGCTCTCCTGTCTCCGGCTAAATTCACGGGAATCGGTCCAGGGGTGAGAGGAGCGACCCCCGATTCCCTCCAAATTACGAGCGAGCTAAATTCACCCTTTAAGAGAAGCAAGATGGCGTCTCAAGGCGAGCGGGAGCCGGGGGTATTAGAAATGGATGTAGAATGTGTAGAATCCATGGCTCAGGATGAAATCCCCGTGCAGGAAATGTTGGTTGTACAGGAAAACGAACTCGCCCAACTGAACCCAGAGCCCGAAATGGGTGCGGCAGCGGCCGCGGTGTATGACACCTCCCCTCCCCCTCTCCACCAAAACCCTTCCCCAAACCCTGCCGAAACGGCTCACCCAAGCGCACCCGACATGGCCCAGCTATTCACCATGCTGGCAAAAATGTATGCGGAAACGACAGCGAAGATAAATGCGGATATGAAAAACGAAATGAAAGGCATGATCGAAAAGATGGATGCAAACACAACTGAATTTATAAACGAAATAAAAAGCATGAACGAAAAGATGGATGCGAATACACAGCAAATGAACAAGCAAATGAAGGAAGAAACTAAAAAGCTGTGGGGTGAGACGCAGAACATGGGCCGATGCCTGCAGGCGGGCATGAAGGCCGTTAGCAGGGAACTCAAAATGGCGACTCCACGTGCAGGAACGAACGAGCTGGGAGGGGGTGCAACGGCTGACAGGCCCGCGGTGGAGGCGGGTGAAAAAATAATTCGGGGGGCGTGTTGGGCGAGGGTCGTGACGATGACCGAAAGGGAAAAATTAAATGGGGAGACCAAAACGTGTGAGACGAGACACGAGGTGACGACAAAGGAAATAAAGATAGTTGAGACAAGGGAGCTAAAGGGTGAAGAGTTGGCAGAGACACGGGAGATGGGAACGATAGAGGGAAGACTGCACGATGAAGACGGGGTAAGTGACGCACACACACACACACGGAGGTAGTGGAGGACAATGGGGGTGAGCTGGTGGACTGGGTGGAGGCCCGGTGCGAGCAGCGGGATAGCCTCCTCCAGGAACGAGGGGAGGGAGTCTGCCCCCTTGAGGCGAGTCACGACCAGGTGAGTTCGGTCGTGCTTTGCGAGGTTGAGGGGAGGAGTGCTGTGAACGGGTGCACGGAGAGCTTGGGGGTATAGAGGCCCCGGAGACCCTTGTGGGGACACAAATCCCCAGTGTGGTTGTCCCTGTGTGTGTGGTGCAAGGTGTGAGTGCGTCCCCGTGTGTGGAAGCGACCCCGTGTGTGAGTGGTGTGGTGGCGATGGTGCCAGAGTACGTGCTTCCCAGCACGCCGTGTGTGGATGAGGCACCGCGGGTGAGTGCCCCCGCGTGTGTGGATGAAACGGCCAGTGTGGATGAGGAACTGCGGTTGAGTGCCCCCGCGTGTGTGAGTGAGGCACGAGTGAGTGAAAGGCCGCGAGTGCGTGGAGCCACGTGTGCGAGGGAGGTAGCATGCGTGAGTGAACGGCCGAGTGCAAGGGAGACCGTGTGTGTGAGAGCGGTATGTGAGGGAGATGTCGGTTGGCATGCGGGAGCACGCAGCCGCGTCTCCCGGTGTGAATGTAATGGAATGGAGTGTGAGCGTCGTAACACGCAGGTGTGCGTGGGTGGAATGGAGGCGACGACGGCGACATGTGAGGAAAGAAAGCCGGGTAGCGGCTGTAGTTGTTTCGGGGACCGTGCCGGGTTCACTCAGCAGTGAGCACGAGGTCCGTGCTGTGCAACGCACGAGGCCGCCACGTGCTCGCTTGCGAGAGTGAAGTCCCGGTCCGGAAACGCACGCGGTGGATTTGCCGATCCCGCGGACGGACAAAGTTTAGGCAGGATAACAGATTTGGACCGGACGGGTTCTCCACGCGATCGTGTGTGAAGCTCCAACGGGCAAAGCACATGTGTTCGCGTGGGGAACCCCTCGAGACGTGGGGCTTGTGTTTTTTTTTATGTGCACGATGAAGCCATGGCTGCACGTGGGGTTGGAATCCGGCAGGAGGGGTATCCCTGCCGGATGGTACCGTCCAAGGAGGGACGAGGAACACGTGCAGCTGCATGACGTCACGGGCAGGTGCAAAGTGCGCGAGTTGCCGCGCTGGTGCTGCGCATGTAAAAAAAAAAAAAAAAAAAAAAACAAGCCTCACTTTCGGGTGCACAGGATTCCTGGGCAAGGGGTGGAATACCCCCTTACCTGGGCACAGGATGGAAACTAGTTAGGGGGAAGGGTTAGCTTAGTTAGACCGACTCCATGGGGCAGGGGTAAGTCCTCATGGAGTCCGTGGAATGGATTAGGTAGAGGGATTTAGTGAGCTTTAGGTTGGGAAATAAAATGGCTTATTTGGAGACAGTGACAGACTTGTGAATGTGTAGAGGGGACGTAGCTTAGCTGCGTAGTGTTAAAAGGAACGTGCTACTAGTTTAAGGGACGACGTGGGAGCACGAGTTAGTTAGGGGATGCAGATAGAAGGATGGCAGAGTTCAGTGGTGAGTGTGTTGAAGAGTTGTTGGTGAGTTATGAGGTGGAGGCATGTGCTTGGTGAGTGAGTGAGGCCAGCGGGTCTGTGTGTATGGAGCGAATGGGGAATGCATGGTGCGATGAGTGATTGGGGGGAGGAGTGACTCCCGCCCAAGGGACCCCGGGGTCAGTGTAGAGTGAGTTAGGGGGTTAGTTAAATTGAAAAATGGAGGTCGTTTTGTTGTTGGTGGGAGTGTAGGCTCGAAACCCGTTTGGAGGGGTGCAGGAGCCCTGTTGACGGGTTGGGAGCGTGGCTGCGAAAGGTGAGTATCGCTGAGTGGGTACCCCGGGCACCAGGCTAGTCGGCCGTGGTAGGCCAAGGGCCCATGGGGGGCCGGGATAGCGTAGTGGGCACGGGTGCGCCTGCTTGGTGCGGGGGCCCGGGGCGCCATTAGCTGCGTGGGCAGTGTTGTGGGCACGGGTGACCCTCGGAAAGGGGCCTGGGAAGCCAGCCTGCCACGTGTGCGTTTCAGGGGAGGTGCCATGGGGGGCACTCCCCGGTGTTAGGGAGCTGGTAGGCTCGGAGGCAGTGTAGTGCCCGGGGGTGCCATCGTCGGAGAATCGGCAGAGGGTCGTGCCTGCCAAAGGGAGCCACGTGTCCCAGCCATGAGACCGTGTGAGGGCACGGAGAGAAAATTGGGGGGCGAGGCCCGAAATTGTGAGGACACCAACACAGGCGACGGGAATCTGGGTTGTTAGAACCAATAGTTTAAGCGAGAGACGCTTGTTGAAAGCCCCGGGGTAGTTTAGCAGTTAAATGGATAGGGGAGAATAGGAAGTGTACCCCTCCGCACCATCCATCCCCTCGCTCTCGTTGTGGGCCGCTGGACCCACTTTGGTTATAGATCGCTGAACTCTGGGGAGGCCATTCTGAGGCTTGAGTTGGGCCTCGACACAGGACGTTAGCTCTCCCTTATTCCCCTCCGGGAAGGGAACGTAGGGGTTGGGAGTCGGCTAGGTGACAGAATAGGTTAGCCGAACAAGGACAGTAAAGGGGGTTAGGGGACGATTTATAGTCGGGAAGTAAAAGAAAAAAATAATAATAATAAAAAAATAAGTTGGGGCAAAATTGGAGTTTGACAAATTAAGGGAGTGGGTATGTACAGTGACAGGCAAAGGCGATAGGTTGGGAGGGAGACAGGTAGGTAGGTCCGAGCCCGCCTTCCAAGTGGCCAGCACCACCGCACTCCCTCCACCAACCTCCACGGAACGGCAAAGGCTGGCCAGCTTCATCTGCTGGCTGTTTTTCTTCAAGGCCTGTGCCGGCCCACTTCATCGGCAGCTGTTGTTTTGCTGCAAGGCCTGTGCCATTGGCTGGCCGTGTTTTGCTTCAAGGCCTGTGCCGGCCACTTCATCTGCTGGCTGTGTTGCTGCAAGGCCTGTGCCGGCCACTTCATCTGCTGGCTGTGTTGCTGCAAGGCCTGTGCCGGCTCACTTCATCTGCCGGCTGGCTGTTTTTCTTCAAGGCCTGTGCCGGCCAGTTCATCTGCCGGCTGTGTTTGCCTGCGGCGGCCTTCTTCTGCGGGCTGTGTTTGCCTGCTGCCTTTGCCATGCCATGCCCACTGCCCACATTCACCAGCCCCGTTCAATTTTTGCTTTGCGCCCCCCTGTTCATTTCCATGTGCGCCAGGATCCGCAAGGCAACAGTTTGCAAGCTGCGAGAACTGCCCCGTTGGCAGCTACAACACGGGCCTGCAGTGGCGGCCCGTGCACCGTGTTTGTGTTCATCCATCCATTCGTTGTGTTCATTGCGTGTGCCACTTGAGCTGGCACGGAGACTACGTTTGTGCAGCCCATGCACCGTTGTGGTTCACTGCGTTCAGTTCAAAAAGGAAGGCCTTGGACTGCGTGTGAGCAGTCGGCCACGTTCCCCGTCACCTGCATTGTTTGAGCCAGAGACTGCATGTGAGCAGCCTGGCTCCCTGCTAACTGCTTTCTTTTTGCAGAGTTCAGTGATCCTGGGCCATGGTTTAGTGTAAAATTTGTAAGTTAAGGTTAAGATGTACTGTACATATGAGTGCGCCCCCGGCATGTATGTCTTAGCGCCGGCAATTTTATTTAAGTCGTCCGTGTGAGTGAGTTTGTTTAGGTAGTTACTCAGCCCTCAGGTTATTTATTTTGGGGACACGAATACCATGAATGTCGCACTCAGGGATCCGTAGATAAAATGTACTAGGGGAAAACTACACATGATGGCACACGAAAATTTGACGACTCGGGACGAGTCTGTAAAAAGGGGAGGGGGTAGTGTTGTGGTTGACCAAATTCGCAAACCACCATTCAGGTCCCTGAGGTGAGATATCTCTGTAAGTACATGTGTAGTTAGGCCCAAACCCGTTGTCTAGAGGGAATAAATGTCATTCATGCGGGCTGCGACTCTTCAGGATAGCCGTTTTTCTTTTACTATCTTTATTTTGGACCAGCCGCCATTATTACCACCACCAACCACATCTCAACAGCCATCACAAAAACAACCACCAACCACAACGCCGCCATCACAACAACAACCACCAACCACAACGCCGCTTCACCACAACCGCCACGACCTTTACCGTCACAACTCGCCACCATCGCATCACCGTCATCTCGCGCCACTCGTGGGCACCGATGCTGGACTCGTGCGGGGCGCGCACCGAGCAGCGTGTTCAAAAACATCACGGACTTTCCGCAGAAAAACGGATCAAAAACGACTCACGCCCACTGTTGTTCCGTCCAATCGGTGAGCGAGGGGCGATTTGGCCCCGCCTCCAGGGCGTTGGAGGGCGGTCGCTATATGCAAATTCATGGATCAAAAAGCATTCACGCCCACTTTTCCTCGGGCCAATGGGGAGCCAGCAAGAGAGGTGAAGGGTCGGAGGCAGAGGGTCAAGGGTGAAAGAGCGAAGCCACGGGGCTTATAAAAACGACTGCGTTCGTCAGACAAGTGGAGTAGAGTTCAGTGGGAAGTGAGTAAGAGTTCAGTTGGAAGTTGAGTAAGAGTTCAGTTGGAAGTTGAGAGTTGAGTGTGCGGAATTCAAGAGAGTCGTCGGTGGAGCTGGAAAGAAGTGGTACTAGTCGGAGTGAAGAGGACGGAGCTATGGAGAGGTGACGGCGGCGAAGGCGGACGAGGGGGTGCTCGCGTCGGTGCCGGGAGCGGCACAGGGAGAGGCCAGCAACGCGACCGAGGTGGAGGAGGAGACGCTCGCCGCGGGACCCGAGACAGGGTGATATCCTCCTTCCCCCGAGCATCAGCAACCCCCTCCTGTTTCCCCCCGCGCTGAGATAGTGCGACAAAGGGGGCCCCCTTCCCACCCCCTACCAGACACTGTCCGCGAGGCCCGCGGAGTTGAGGCACCACCGCCGCTCCGCGTCTCATCATCAGACGGTAGGCCCGACACGGTCTCGGCCCCAGGCCCGCCTACCCCCCTCATCCTGGAGGGTGGTTCTCTTTTCTTTTGCTTTGGGAATATGTGTTGTCGGCGCCGTCTGTGAAGTAAAATTGTATAAGTGTTGCCGTGTGCCCGGTAGTCGGATAGATCTGCATTGTTGCATTTGCTTTTTGTGTAATATTGCATTGTCTTCTTCTTTTACATGTGCTTTTGGTAGAATTGTATATGTGTGCTTTCCGTTCATCGCGAAATAAATGTGCTTATTGTTGAACTGTTTTCCCGCTTCGCTTCGTCATTTCTTTCATTGAATCCCCATCTTGCTTCACGTAAAGGGTTGGTCGTGGGCTAAGACGCCCGATAATTAATCGAACCGTCGAGGCCGACGAATAACACCGCTCGGTTATCCCGATAGTACGGAACGGGTCGCTTAAGTGGCCCGTGTCCGAAGTCGACCTGCGGCGAGGTGCGATCGCCCGGTTTACCCTCCGTGTGGGTACTTAGGGTCGGTCGAATTTGGCGAGCAACCCTATCCCACGCGGGGGCCGATTGGCACGATCGCGGTGAGACCGAAAGGTCCACCCGTGACTGGTTCCCGGCGTTAGTCCGAGAGGGTCACGACTGGATTGTCCGTCCGGTGGGCGACGTGCCGCGATTCGAGTTACGTGGCCGTCCGCACGCCGGCGGGCGCGAATCCGCAACAATATATATATATATATATATATATATATATATATATATATATATATATATATATATATATATATATATATATATATATATATATATATATATATATATATATATATATATATATATATATATATATATATATATAGGGTGGTTGCTATACTACCGTTATTCTCAGGTTTTCTGTCTATGTATGTAATGGACAGCTCTGGAGGCAGAGGAGTCAACCGATTTTGATGAAACTTGACTGGTAGGTTCATACCAGGATCTCGTTGTATGCATTTGAGCACCATTGCGATGGACGCAACGGTTGTCGAGCAAGGGGACTGAAATTTTTGAAAAAAATCCGAAAAATATTTATATATTTTTTTTTTCAAAAATCAAAAATCGGCTTCCACGCTTTTATGTGCACTATAATGAACCTTTGTCAAAAATTTTCAGCCCGATCCATCAAAAACTGTATGACTAGTATGCAATTATATAGCGACCACCCATGTCGCCTACCGGTATGTATATATATATATATATATATATATATATATATATATATATATATATATATATATATATATATATATATATATATATATATATATATATATATATATATATATATATATATGAGGCCCGGCGGGGAGGAGTGATGTAAGTGACATTTTTTAATGATATGATGATGATAGGCTCGGATGATAGGGGAAGGGTTAAAATAGTGCTATATGGCATTAACTCCAAAATGGTCGATGTGGCCCTTACATCACTCGTGGCACCTCATATATATGTATGTATGTATGTATGTATGTATGTATGTATGTATGTATGTATGTATGTATATATATATATATATATATATATATATATATATATTGTTGCGAATCTGGAAGCCATGAGCACACAACATACAGGTCCTATGGATCAGTTATATCGGTAAGTACATGTTACCAGTTAGGGTCCCGACCCTAGTCTAATGTGTAATTAAATGTTCCTGCGCTGTGGAGTTATTTTAATCGTCAGGTTTTCTTTTCGTTTATTTTTACACCACCAACATCAACACGACGACACCGCATCACCCTCACCCTCACCTTGCTTCCTTCACCTCGCTATGGCCGACGTCATGGTGGGCGGAGTTCAAGGAGGAGCCGCGCGGCAGCCCTCGACCAGTGTGCAACGAGTGAGGTGACCGTCGCCTGGCCAATCAGATCCCGCGACAGGAGGAAAGGGCTCCCATGATGTCACCACGACCACGGGCCAATCAAGGAGCTTTCCGCCAGTTTGAGCCAGTGGGAGAGACGAAGAGCGATTTGCGTGCCAAAACCAGCCAGTGAGAGAGGGAGGATCACGAGGAGGCCCCCCCCCCTCTGAAGAGGGGGGTATAATTATACGTGTGGTCTGCGCGTTCAAGGGTTCTGAGAGTTCTGGCAAGAAGTGAACATCTGCGCGCAAGGTGGTGGAGTGGAAAAGTGTCTACGCACAGAGTGGTCGAGTGGAAAAGCGTCTGCGCTTCTGAACACGTGCTGGTGAGAGGAGGGGCCGATCCTTCCCGTCGATGCGTCGCTTCCCCGAGGAACCACCTCCAAGATGAGGCCAATGAGTCGCACCAAGCCGGGAACCAAGCAGAGAACAAAGAGCTCCACGAACAAAGAAGAGCCAGCCGAACCAAGATGAGGCAGAACAACAGGCTCGAACCAGCTCGAGCACCCTTGAACCGGGCCGATACTCCTCGACCACCAGGCCGAAAAAGAACCACGACAACCCGATCAGCTCCTCCGATCAACAAACAGCCAACAAGTTCGAGCTGAGCAACCAGCTCAACTCTCTTCCGATGAACAAAGCAGTCGACTCTCTTCGACGAAACAAGCATAAAAAGTGAACCACCTCTCTTCCGAACAAAGCCAGAGCCCAAAAAGCGAACCGTGCCAAGCAGAACCAAAAAGTCTTCAACCCTAACCCAAGCCAAGCAGAACCCGAAGGCCTACTGAACAAGCCGAGCAGAAGATGTCTTCCTTATTCCTCGCCACCCCCCCATTCCCCCCCCAACCCCCCGCTCCCAGCGTGACACATCCCCTCGTGCTCGCACAACCGCGGGTTTGAGGGAGTTGTTTGCGTCATGAATCACGGGACGGGAGGGCTCTTCTTCCTCTTCGCAGAAGAGGGTGAGGGGCATCTTCCTTTGTGTTGTGATCACTCCCTAACTATTAAATTGAATCAGCGCATATAATCGATTCCTGCCCATTAAACCATGGAAGGTGAGCTATCTGTGGAACATGCACTTATCGACATAACTGAGCTAAAGGAACCTGAATGATGAGAGCGATTGATTTCAAAATTCGTAACAATATATATATATATATATATATATATATATATATATATATATATATATATATATATATATATATATATATATATATATATATATATATATATATATATATATATATATATATATATATATAGTGTAGAACAGAAGATAGTCTCTGGAAAAAATTAAGAGACCACTGCAAAATTATCAGTTTTTCTGGTTTTACTATTTATAGATATGTGTTTGAGTAAAATGAACATTTTTGTTTTATTCTATAAACTACCGACAACATTTCTCCCAAATTCTGAATAAAAATATTGTCATTTGGAGCGCAAGGTGGTGGAGTGGAAAAGCGTCTGCGCACGGAGTGGTCGAGTGGAAAAGCATCTGCGCTTCTGAACAGAGGATGATCACCTGTCTCTGTTATCATCTGAGCTCAAGCGTTTGGACATCGGGATTGCAGCTCTCTCTGAGGTTCGGAGACCGGATTGCGGCGAGATAATGGTGGGTGGTTACACCTACTATTGGTCTGGTACCATACCCAAGGAGTTGCAGTAGCTGTGTCCAATAAGCTGACCCCAATGATAATTGAGGTAACACCGGTCAATGAGCGTATTATGAGATTAAGGATTCGTCACTCCTTAGGTGTCATTTCCCTGGTCTCTGTTTATGCTCAGACTGAGGAGAGTGATCTCACCGTGAAGGATGCATTCTACGCCACACTCGAGTCTGTGGTTGATCAGTGCCCCAGACGAGATACACTTCTAGTCTTGGGGGATTTCAATGCATCGACTGGAACTGATAGGGATGGTTATGAGGTGTGTGTTGGTCCCCATGGGTCAGGAACTATGAACCAGAATAGCACTAAGTTCCTTGACTTTGCAAGAAGTCATGGACTTAGGGTGGCTGGTTCATGGTTTCAGCACCCACAAGCTCATCGCTGGACTTTGTATTCCAACGCTGGCGGTGTGGCAAAGGAGATTGACCATGTCCTCATTGACGGTCGTTGGAGGATGGTCCAGAACTGCAGGGTCTACCGGAGTGCTCAGTTCCTCAATACTGACCACAGGCTTGTTGTAGCAACTCTAAAGCTGCACCTTAAATCCTGGAGAATGGTACCATCCCAGCCTAGGCTGGATGTTGCCAAGCTCAGGGATGAGAGAGTAGCTGAGGAGTTTGCGAACAGGCTGAGTGGACACTTGGGGGGTCTGGGTGCTTTGGGGGGTCCTGAAGAGTTGTGGAGCGCCTTCAAGGCCACCGTCCTTGATGTTGCCGGTGGATGCCTTGGAGCTCACCGCAGGCAAAGAAGAATTTTGTCTCTCAAGGGACACTGGATACCATTGATCAGAGTCGCAGGGCCAGGCTGAATGGCAGAGCTGAGCTGTTCAGGGAGCTGAGGCGTAAAACTGTACATGCACTGAGGGTGGACAAGGAGGCCTATGTGCGAGGAATCTGTGAGGGGGTAGAGCATCACCTGTGGACAGGTGATTCTCGTCCCGCTTACAGGGGAATTCGCGCATTACGTTCATCCAAGCCCATCCCTCGGAGCACTGCAGTTCGAGCAGAGAGTGGTAGGCTCTTGACAGAGGAGTCTGAAGTGAAGGCCCGCTGGGCCGGTTACTTTGAGCAGTTGTAACAGGCTGATCCCCCAGCTGTCGAGTTGGACGTCAAGGGTGTTACAATCCCTGTTGCTGACCCTCAAATCAACTGTGGTCCACCTTCGCTTGTGGAAACACGGGCTGCGGTGAACCAGTTGAAACGGGGCAAAGCTCCAGGGATCTGTGGCATCCATGCTGAACTTCTCAAGGCTGGTGGAAATGCTGCACTCGTGTCGTTGCATGCAGTTTTGTGCTCTGCCTGGAACACAGGCATCATCCCAACTGACTGGAAGAGGGGCCTTGTTGTCCCTCTCTGGAAAGGGAAGGGTGATCGCCAAGACTGCAACAACTACCGAGGGGTGACGCTGCTCTCAGTGCCGGGCAAGGTCTTTGCTCGGATAATTCTTGAGAGGGTTCGCCACCATCTGCTTGAGCACCAGCGTCCAGAGCAGTCAGGCTTTACACCAAAGAGGTCAACGATTGACCGTATCCTTGCACTTAGTGTCCTCACCGAACGCAGACGAGAGTTTCGGCAGGGGCTGCTTGCAGCCTATGTTGATCTCTGTAAAGCGTTCGATTCAGTGAATCGGGATGTCCTCTGGAGGATTCTTGGTCTTCGTGGGGTGCCACCAAAACTGATCGATCTGATGTCTGAACTCGACTCTGGTACTGAGAGTGCTGTGAAGTGTGGTGGTACCATCTCTGACTTATTTCCAGTTGTTACTGGAGTTCGTCAGGGATGTGTACTTGCCCCCACACTTTTCAGCACTTGTATGGACTGGATTTTAGGGAGGATGTCGGAGAGATCAAGTTGCGGTGCATCATTTGGGAATGTGAAGATCTCGGACCTCGATTTTGCAGATGATGCAGTCATCTTTGCGGAGACTTTAGACATCCTCTTGGGGGCCCTCGAGGTGCTGAATGAGGAGTCGGAGCCGTTGGGATTACGGGTTTCTTGGGTCAAAACTAAGATCCAGGCTTTCGGTGACATCTTGGATGCTGCTGTCCTGTCTGTGTCAGTTTGTGGTGAGGATGTTGAGGTCATGGAGAGATTCACTTACCTTGGCAGTGATATTCATGTCTCTGCTGGCTGCGAGTCAGAGGTCAATAGACATCTGGGTCGGGCCTGGGGAGTCATGGATTCACTGGATCATGGGGTGTGGCGCTGCCGGTACCTGTGCGGGAGGACGAAAGTCCAAGTCTTCAGGTCCTTGGTACTTCCAGTCTTGCTCTATGGGTGCGAGACTTGGACTCTGACCAAGGATCTGAGACGGAGACTTAATTCCTTTGGTACCAGGTCTCTTCGGAGAATCCTTGGCTATCGCTGGTCGGATTTTGTGTCCAACGAGCGGTTGCTGAGAGAGACTCGGATGAGATTTGTTACCTGCATAGTCCGTGAGCGTCAGTTGCGGCTGTATGGACATGTGGCTCGTTTTCCTGACGCTGATCCTGCTCACCAGATTCTCTCAGCGAGGGAGTCTCATGAGTGGAGGAGGCCAGTGGGCCGACCACGTGCCTCATGGTTGCAACAGGTTGACCATCATCTCAAGGAGATGGGGATGGGCCTGGCGTCTGCCTGGGGGATGGCCAGACGGAGGCCCCTGGAATACCGGCGGAAAGTGGACGCAGCGACGCGCTGTTCTGGCACATGCTCCCATACCTGACCTGACCTGATTTGGAGCATTTATTTCCAGAAAATGACAACTGGTCAAAATAACAACGAAGATTCAGTGTTTTCAGACCTCAAATAATACAAACAAAACAATTTCATATTCATTTTTAAACAACACAATACTAATGTTTTAACTTAGGAAGAGTTCTGAAATCAATATTTTGTGGAATAACCCTGATTTTCAATCACAGCTTTCATGCATCTTGGCATGCTCTCCACCAGCCTTTCACATTGCTGTTGGGTGACTTTTTGCCACTCCAAGCGCAAAAATTCAAGCAGCTCGGCTTTGTTTGATGGCTTGTGACCATCCATCTTCCTCTTGATCACACTCCAGAGGTTTTCAATGGGGCTCAGGTCTGGAGATTGGGCTGGCCATGATAGGGTCTTGATCTGATGGTCCTCCATCCACACCTTGATTGGCCTGGCTGTGTGGCATGGAGCATTTTCCTGCTGGAAAAACGAATCCTCACAGTTGGGGAACATTGGCAGAGCAGAAGATAGCAAGTGTTTTCCAGGACAACATTGTATGTGGCTTGATTCATGAGTCCTTCACAAAGACAAATCTGCCCAATTCCAGCCTTGCTGAAGCACCCTCAGATCATCACCGATCCTCCACCAAATTTCACAGTGGGTGCGAGACACTGTGGCTTGTAGGCCTCTCCAGGTCTCTGTCTTACCATTAGATGACCAGGTGTTGGGCAAAGCTGAAAATTGGACTCATCAGAGAAGATGACCTTACTCCAGTCCTCTATGGTCCAATCCTTATGGTCTTTTGCAAAGGTCAGCCTGGCTCTTCTTTGCTTCTCATTGATGAAGGGCTTTTTTCTAGCTTTGCACCACTTCAGCCCTGCCCCGAGGAGCCTGTTTCGAACCGTCCTCGCCATGCACTTCACCCCAGCTGCCGTTTGCCATTCTTTTTGTAGGTCACTTGACGTCATCCTACGGTTGTTGAGTGACATTCGAATGAGCTGGCGGTCATCCCGGTCAATGGAAAGTCATTTTCCCCCTCTGCCAGTCTGTAGCTTTGTTGTCCCCAATGTCTGCTGCTTGACCTTGTTCTTATGAACCGCCGTCTTTGAAATTTTAAGGATGGAAGCAACGTGACACTCACTGTATCCCTCTGCCAGTCAAGCCAGAATTGAACCCTTCTTTTCCTCACTCAAAACTTTTCTTCTCAACTCTTTTGACATGGTCAATAGTTATTTTTTTGATTCCAATTACTTTTGAGGTACTACTAACACTGTTTTTGCCATCCAGCTGGTCCTATTGCAAGAGGATAGTGATGACCACAGCAGTGGTTTTTATACTTTTCCTTGTGAAATAAGATTCGGTTCAGGTGATCACCGAATCAGTACCTCACTAAGTATAATGAGGTGTGCCTGTGTTGGAATTCAACAGACCCTGGAATGGAATCGCTGCCATACATGTAGAGATGCTGATTTAAATTTTTTTTGGAGTGGTTTCTTTTTTTTCCAGAGCTGTGTGTGTGTATATATATATATATATATATATATATATATATATATATATATATATATATTATATATACATACATAAATAATTATATGTATATACATATATACATATTGTTGCGAATTTGGAAAGCTATCGCACTCAACATTCAGGTCCTTTAGCTCAGTTATCTCGGTAAGTACGTGTTTTATAGATAGCCCTTTCCCTCATCTAGCGGGTAATTATGTGTGAGTGCGCTGCGATTTGTAATTAGAATACCCCATCTCCTGCAACAAACAACAGCTGCAACCCCTCAGCTCCCAGCGTCCCCCGTGAGCTTACTGGGTGAAGGGTTAAGCCCCCACCCACCGGTTTGCTTGACAGAGCGCCCAAGTGGGGGAGGGGCGGAACGCACAGAGGAGGAGAAGAAAGGAAACAGAGCCATTCCTAGAAGAAAAGGACTTCACAATTGGGGTTTCACCACCTCAGAGCGGGACTCTGCCCAGAGTGGGAGGAGTGGGCTCCTCGCCCAGTCAGGGGCTTCGCCACCTCAGATTGTGAACGAGGTGGGCGGAGACGTTTTCCTGCCCCTTTTTTTGTCCACCACCTGAAGAGGGCAGATAGATGCGTGGTCGCAGAGCTGGGGAGGAGACATCTCTCGAAAGATCTTGACATCTCGTCGTCTGGTACATGACATCTCGAAAGATCTTGACATCTCGTCGTCCGGTACATCACATCTCGAAAGATCTTCACATCTCGTCGTCCAGTACATCTCGTCTTGGCTGATCTTGGTGGTCGCCATCTTGGTTGTCGTTCTCTTCCTCCTCCGCGGATCGAGCCGCTCGAAGGCCACACGAGGCGGGCAGGTCCAAGACAGGCCCTGGCTTTCAGCTCGCCTGTCCCTCCGAGCTGAAAGTCCTATTAAAGGCAATAGCCACCATTTATTTTGTGTGTGCGTGTGTGTGTGTGTCCGTGGGCCCATCCATAAGTAGTGAATTGCATCAGTGTTTTTGCCTGTACATACATGCATTGCTTGATAGACGGTATAAATCTGCTCTTATGTGCTTCCCTCATTCCCTGCCTATTATAATAAATACCCCCAATTGTTTAAATATACTCAGCTCATCGTGTCATTTCTGCATTGGTTGGGTGTGTTGTGCGTGTGGGAAAGTGAGCAGCCATTGCCGCTGTTACGGAGTAACAGGATAATCGGGCTGGCGGAATTCGGTGATTATAAAACCGCTCGGCATCGCACACGGAACGGGCTCGCTTAAGCGGCTCGCTTCCGTACGAGTTCCGCCGAGGGAGAAGTACCCCGGAAGCTGGATCACGTGGGTACTTAGGTAAGTTGAAGTTGGCAATTAACCCTACCCCAACGTGATCAACCCATTGGCATATTTCTGTCCAAAATAACCAGGACCCGCCGACCTCGGACTTCTCCGGGCTGACGATCGAGCCGAGACGGCCCCACTGCTTCATCGAGGGTCGTGCTCGTGGCGACACGCCAGCGGAAACCACAACAATATATATATATATATATATATATATATATATATATATATATATATATATATATATAAAAATATATTTCCAATACTTTGGAAAATAATAAAATATTTTTGAATTTTATCTTTTGTGGGTCTGGGAGTGGGGGGGGGGGGGACGAACACAGCTGTGAAGTGAGAAATGAACAAACACAGACAGCACATTCACCTTTTAACAAAACCCTCTCACAAACATCAGAATAATGACAGGTATGCAATCACCCATCCATACGTCAGCTACTGACCAACCATTTCTACCAATATCCATCATACCCCCTTGCCCCAATGATTGTAGGTATGGATCCGACTCAAATTAAAAACTATCTTTTGTTTATGCTGCCATTACCTTTCTTGGGAGACCATTCCAGGCATTCACTACTCTCCAAGTGAAAGATCCCTGCCTTTCTCCTGCTATGACAATTTGACCTTGTGATGAGGACAAAGGGGTAACATCTAAAAGGTTACAGGTTCAAATTCGGCTGCAGGCAGTCGTAAAACAGATTTTGATTTGAAGATTCTGAAATTTAGTGCGTATATCAACATATTTTTATTTCACTGTCGACAAAAACCCAGCCAGCTCACTGAGGTCCTTCTGGGAGAGGCTCATCTGCTCGAAATGTGTTGGCAGTCCAGACATTGTAGTTGATGCAATGCTTTCAAGTCAACTTGTGAAAGGCATGAAAATACTTGCTATGAAAACGTAACGCAACCCCAAGTCGCCTCTCACGCAATTGAAATTTAAAAGTTCGGTCATCATCATCCTTTCATATGCAGCCAATAGCTGCTGGTTGCATCATTACTGTGAGCACAGTTGTACCACTGATGCAGTGCCCCTGTTTCCAGTAAGCTGGTTCTCATTTTCTCAACCTCAGAAGGATAACAGGCTGTCAACCCACCTGGTGTTATTTAACAGCAAGACAGGGGCTCAAACTCAAGACCCTGAGATCTTAAGCCAGCGACCTTAACCATGAAGCCAACATGAGGCTTAAAAAGCTTGCTGACCTGGTGTGAGAAATTTAGTTTCGTCAAGGATTTCTAGGAACAAAAAAATTAATGGAATGGAAATAAATGTCCTGTTGCCACAGAGCTGAGAGTTAATTATTATCAAAAAGGTAGTGGTGTGTCAGTAACTGCAAAAAGTGACCATTCTCTGCTCGAATTCAATACAGCTCACCATTCAAGAAGGACCACTCACCATTCTGGGAGATATTTGCATGAATTTGTAAAAAAAACAAAAAACAAAGAACTCCATGTAATTTGAATCTGAGAAAAAGTGCTAAATATAGAAAATCAGAAACATTGCTTCATCAAAATGAATGAAATAATGACGGCGTTAGCCAATTTCATCATGAATGCATTGTCCATGTTCCTATTATTCCACGCTCGATGAAGAAAGGTTTATGAATTATACGAGCATGGAATAATAGACGTCAATTCTGCATGAATTGTCATGGGGTTAAAAATATGGAGCAGAACTGGGGGCTGTGGTGAGAAAGAACCTTCTGCCAATAAAGCATCAATGCATGCATCCACATTTGTACGAGCACGCAGGGAAATCACACCTTTACTAAATACTCAATGGGGTTTCACTTGGAGACGAAAACACAGCCATAATGCTCAAATCTTCGGACAAGTGAAAGCTCTTTCTCTTGCCAGATACTTTCGATAAAACGTGGTATTTGGGTCTGGGTGTGCAATAAGGTCCGTGGGAATGTTCCCCATGCAAGAAAAATGTGGGAATTTCTCCAACCAAGAAGGTCCACCGGTCGCAACGTTCCCCATGCAAGAAGGTCCATGGCAAAGTTCCCCTCCTATGACTCATTCAGTCAAAGGCTCTGTGAGTTGACCAAATTATCTGACCAACACAGCACGTGCATCCAGTTATAAATGCACGTTCATCACAATGACTTACTCTGCAGGGAAGGCTACACAGTGTGAATATTGAAAGAAAACACCATCTGTCAATAAACCAATAAATAGAAACTCAGGTGTCCTTTTAAAGCTGCGAGATGAATAATAATTACATGCACATTATATTTATTTTTCTATAGGTTTCCAATGCATCTAAAATTTATGTAAAAGTTGTTACGACTGTTTAAAGCAGCCCTATAAGACCTGCATTTGGACAAGAGAGCCCTGTAGCTTCAGAGCTGGACAAAGATAGGTAGCTTTACAAACAAAAGAGAAATTCCACAAGGCATGAGGACAAACACAGGTTCAGGTAAACTGACCGACCAGTTTTACCAGTGTTGGGGCTTAATCAGTTTCAGTGCAAACTTGAGAGCCCAGTAATCAAATGCAAGAATGTTTGTAAAATACAGTGCTATTATCAAATTCAATAAGTATTATGTAGGTAGAAACCAGAAGAAGAATTTGGTGATGGAGATTAAAAAAATAAATAATAATATGCACATCAACATGAAGCCAGAGATTGTGTGCATATGACAATCAATTCCCTTTCACATCCATTCATGGTGTCAAACCCCTCCATGTCAGTACCCTCCCCTCTCCCCCCTCCCCCCACACCCCATCCCATATGCTTCCCTCTCATCCCACCCCATCTCAGCTTCCCCCCAGCACTCCCCTCACAGTTTCCCCTCACCCTGTATACTCCCAGCTTCACCCCTGCCCCATGACCCTCCTCCCCAGCTTCACCCTCTCCTTGCTCCTCTCCGCATTCCTGCATCATACCAGCAGCTCCTCCTCCCATGTTCCTAACTGTGTGTTTCTCAAAGATCTGAGACCTCCACTTCAACCTGATAGATCTCTCAATCCAGGCCACTTCTGATACACTGGTCATCATCTGTTTAACATAATCCTTTCTCCCACAGGACGTCCCTGACTCCTCAGTGTCTCTCCTTGCCATGTCATGAACTTCAGATCCACTGCCCCTAATATTAACTCAGCCTGGGAATTATTCTACAGAAACCAGCTCTCTCTTATGCACAGATAATTCCATCTCATCTTCAGTTATCTTACCCACCCTACCACCCTTGATGCTCTGAATCCTGTGGTGAGACAGTTTTTATTTTTGATGAAATTTACCAGAAACAAGGATGAGAGCCACTAAATGTGAAGGAAGGGCTACAGAGAAGATTTATCCATTGGGACCATACTCTGTGCAGAGCGTTGGTGCTGCCGAAGCAGTCTCCTTGGCTATTGGGCACAATCATGGATAGGTCACCAGCAAGCTGGCACTCCTTTTGTCAACCTCGGAAGGACGACAGGCAGAGTCGATCCCACCTGGTATTAATTCAACAGCTAAGTGTGATTTGAACTCAGGATCCTAGGATCCCAAGCCCACCACCCCTAATCATTAAGCCAACACCAGGTATACAGAGAAGATGAAAAACTGGCAAAACCTTCACCTAGCCCTGAAACAATGGAAGCCTCTTCACAGGACCAATGTGCAAGAGGGCGTAAATAGGTCAGGTGGAAAAAAAAATTCCTACCCCCCTTGGATGTTTTTTAGGAGACATCATCTCCATATTGGCTGGCTGTTGGCTCCTGAAGGGAGCTTGTCCGCCCTTTGTCAGGTGTTGTTTTTAGCCCTGGCAGGGTGTCGCAGTCACCCTCCCCACTAACAAAGCCAGTGAGGGGTGTCGGTTTAGTTGCAGTCAACCCGACCAAAAAATTTGCATTCTCCTCATGAAAGGCAAATCTGACCAAAAGCAACCTTAGATCGGTCAACAAAGTCATATCAAGAATGTGTCCACTGTCCAATTCACTCCACATCAAAGTCGAAGAGGCAAAAAAACAATACTTGTCCATCCTGAAGAGTGAACTTTGAACTTGTGTCCCTCCTCTAAAGTGCCTTGTTAAGTCTGTCTCCAGTGTATGCTCCCCCTTCATATGGCACCACAGCCAACTCTGCTCTTGAGAACACCGAAAGCCTCAATTCCATTTGGTGAGCGCTCCGCAAGCTGCTTGGTTTGAACCATTTGTTTTTGAAGTTCCCTCTATATGACAGGCTATATTGCATCTATTTGAAAGTATTAAAGAGGTGGGGATTGGCGTCGGATCTGCCAAACATTTTCGGCCATTTGAACCAGAATCTTTCCCGACACTGTAAGGTGGATCCGAGATTTTTTTTAAAAGAGAGCGGGAAATCCATATTGTATTAAAGACTACGTAAAGGCTGCTTTGTTCATCGCTGTTATGTCTGGGCACATAGTGCATCCGGAGCCTTGCACCTCTGGAAATGCCATGAAGAAGAAGATGAAGAATAATACCAGCCAGGAGGCGAAGATGGTTCGCGGGAATTATTGAACAATGCCACAATCGGTGCAATTGAGTTAGTGGAAGCTTTTGAGGAAGCCCTACCGTAAAAAAACGATCTCTTCCGTCAAAATTGACCAGATCAAATCGGATTTTTTATATGTTTTACTTATGGACATTACGTACAGCTTGTAGGAAATGAAATTGCGAGAAAAAAAAAAGTTCAAGTGGGCGTGGCTGCACCCACAAGGGGTGTGAGACGCCCTCACGCCCCTCATACAAAACGACACAACTAGACCATGATATCTAGCTTGTGTCCAAGTTTCATCAAGATCGCATCAAACGTCACGGAGCTATGCTCTGGAGAGTCACAAACAGACAGACAAGCCAGTAGGGGACGAGGGATCCGCGAGGATACGATGCTCTTCATTCTGACTGATCCACGGACGAAGATTCATTGCCAAGACGTATTGGTTCACATACAATTGTTCCTCTGCCTGGCAAGATTTTTCCTATTGCGTATTTTGCCAACTGGCACTCCTCATAAAAAATGACGGTAAATGGACACCATATTTTTGAAGGACTACCATTTGAAAAATAAAACCTAAATCAAAAATCGGCTCGAGTAAAATTCGGGACGAATTAAGTAAAAAATAAAATGTCATTATTTTTGTTGACATTACCTCAGATGACGGCAGGGTGGACGTCAGAACAACACGAAACAAAACGTAACATGAAGAGAGAAAGAGAGAAAAAGAAAAAATAACCATAAACAGAACAACAGATGTTCCAGGGAAATACGAACCAGACCGTGGGGAGCACGAGAAGACTTCCTGGTCGGTTGTTTTGATGAACCTGGCGGTGTAGCGGACGATAACATAACGGGGGTGTAGAATTTTTTTTTTAAAGATGTTTTTCAAATTCCACATAACTTGATTTATACCATATTATTAGAAATCCACAAAGACAGAAATGCCGGTGATTCCATTTATTTTGGATCCTTTTCACTTTGGTCAATAACGTTTGGATCGAGGAGAGATCGAAGGTGGAACGACGGTGTAGTTCCTTACAAACACTGTATACACACATTAAATGACGATAAATAGACACCCTATTTTTGAAGGACTACCATTTGAAAAATAAAACCTAAATAAAAAATTGGCTCGAGTAAAATTTTCTAAATATCTCGAAGTGTTTAATTCCGAAGTCTCGTTTCTCCACATTCAAAACTGTAGGACAAGTATTGAAAATAGTGAACGTGCGGTTTTTTCGGCTGCTGCATAGCAACGGGTGGTTGCATAGCAACGAAACTCAAACGCGCCGACTCCCAGCTCATATGGCAGCTGTTCGCCAAGTTTCATCGAAATCGGTTTGTGCTGTGGAGCCTCGCGTTGCAGACAGACACACACACACACACACACACACACACACACACACACACACACACACACACACACACACACACACACACACACACACACACACACGCGCACACACACAGACAAGCCGGTAGGCGACGAGGGATTCGCTAGGATCGAAGCGCTGGATACGATGCTTTTCATTCTGACCGATCCACCGACGAAGATTCATTGCCAAGACGTATTGGTTCACATACAATTGTTCCTCTGCCTGGCAAGATTTTTCCTATTGCGTATTTTGCCAACTGGTACTCCTCATAAAAAAATGACGGTAAATAGACACCTTATTTTTGAAGGACTACCATTTTAAATATAATCGGGTTGTTGGTTTGTGCTGTGGAGCCTCGTGTTGCAGACACACAACACACACACACACACACACACACACACACACACACACACACACACACACACACACACACACACACACACACACACACACGGAAAACCCGATAAACTTATCTCAATGCTCTTGTTTGACCACACCTCCTGAGCCACACAATATTTTTCATAAGCCACACCCACTTTCCATAAGGCACGCCCACTTTCCTATGCCACTCCCATTTTTCATCAACCACGTCCACTTTCCCAAAGCTCCACCCACTTTCCTCAGCCCCTCATAAAAAATGACAGTAAATAGACACCCTATTTTTGAAGGACTACCATTTGAAAAATAAAACCTTAATCAAAAATCGGCTCAAGTAAAATTTTCTTAATATCTTGAAGTGTTTACTTCCAAAGTCTCGTTTCTCGACATTCAAAACTGAAGGACAAGTATTGAAAATAGTGTACGCGGTTTTTCAGCCGCTGCACAGCAACAGGTGGTTGCTTGGCAACGAAATTCAAACGCGCACATTCCCAACAAATACTGCACATGTTGGCAAAGTTTCATCGAAATCGGTTCGCTGGTTCGTGCTGTGGAGCCTCGCGTTGCAGACACACATACACACACACACACACACACACACACACACACACACACACACACACACACACACGGAAAACCCGACAATAAGGGATATCTAGCATATATAGCGAATCCAACAGACAGACGGAAAACCCGGCAATAAGGGATATCTGGCGAATCCAACAGACAGACAGACACATAGACACAATGAAAATAGTGGTCACTGCTGGCACCCGCGAACCAATTAAGAAGATCCCTCCTTCTCCATATTCAGCGAAAATGACGGGTGGAATTTGGTAGCAATGACGGGTGCTATTATGAGAGAGACCTGCGGTGCGGCCCCCACAATGTTTTCACTTCTTTTGATACTGCGGTAGTGCAGAGTGAGCGACGTGGAAAGGTGAAGTGAACAACAAGGTAGTATGTATGTAATTCAGTCACGTGTGCACCCCCTTTGCTACGTTACTGTAATAATTCACGAGCAAAAAAAACCCAACAAATTGTTGGTTTCGGGAGGTGGAACAGAGTCCTCCCAGGACTCAAAGTATCCATCTCTGCTTTGGTAAGGGATCACGGTTCATGGACAAAGGTGTTGAATTTTTGTTGTTCGGGAGGGGGTTGGATGGAAGGAGGCAGGGGGAGAGGTGGGAGGAAGGAGTGAGGGTAGGAGGGGGGAGGGGAAAGTGTGGTGTGTGAGTCCGGAGGGAGGGGGGTGGGGTTCTCCATCAGTCAACTTTTGTTTCGAGATATTTTTGTTTGGTGACATTTGCAGACTGTTTTGTGATTTTTCTGGAATAGTGTTATTTGTATTTTCATTAATGGACGCTTTCCGACGGTTCTGTGATTTTTCCCGGTGTATCAGCTTTGATGTCCGTCGGCACACAAAATTACCATGTCGGGTCATTCACCTGCATTTATTTCATTTTTTTTCTCCTTTATTTGTATTTTCATTAATGGACGCTTTCCGACGGTTCTGTGATTTTTCCCGGTGTATCAGCTTTGATGTCCGTCGGCACACAAAATTACCATGTCGGGTCATTCACCTGCATTTATTTCATTTTTTATTTCTCCTTTATTTGTATTTTCATTAATGGACGCTTTCCGACGGTTCTGTGATTTTTCCCGGTGTATCAGCTTTGATGTCCGTCGGCACACAAAATTACCATGTCGGGTCATTCACCTGCATTTATTTCATTTTTTTTTCTCCTTTATTTGTATTTTCATTTATGGACGCTTTCCGATGGTTCTGTGATGTCACCTGGTGTACAGGATTCGATGTCCATCGGCATACAAATGTTCAGCTTTCTTCATCACCTGGAAGGTACTGAACGTTAATATCAGTCAGTGAGTGAGTGGTTAGAGAGAGCTTTATGTATATTAGATGCTGTATTATGAACAGACAGGTTCTTCGGTACTGTGTTTGTCTCGTAAAGGAAATTAAAGTATGGCAGTTGAAAGTAAGATTTCATTCCACGAGGGCTTGACTGAAATCAATAAATATTCTGCAAAAAGCAAGATTATAATACCGGTTTTGGATCATCGTTGGACTATTCATGCTGTTGAGAGAAACTTCTAGATTGATCGTTTTGATGGGGATTTTGGAGTGCTTGTGAAGTATGTACATCTAGAATACGATGTACAGGTTACAAGAACACAATAAATCAGCCATTTATTTGGTCTATGTAGCGATCGCTGTGTTCAAAGCAAGTTCAATTATTATTACACGCATGTAGCATCCCGGCGGAGGTGGAGGTACTCAGCATGCTGTGGACATTTCACACTGCATCTGAAACGTCCACGCCGAATGAAAAACGTTTCCACAAGGGAGTGAGCAAACGAGGGTCTCTTCTTGAGAAGATCGATTCGATAGAGCGTGCAATGAATTGCTGTGTAGCGGGTGTTTGTTTCGCACAACATGCGGCGTCGAACACACAGGATCTGCGGTCCTCGCATGATCTGTGGTCCTGATTAAATGTCCAATCGAGTTCGCTATATCTACTACCAATATTAAAGTCTTCCACTTCGGTGTATCGATTTGTAAGTCCAAACACTCGTCATTCAATTTTGAAAGTCCTTATTCTTTGGTGATTGGTTTGTAGCCTATGAGGATTTTCCGTGTACTCATGGAGCTACCAAGAGCGCAAAGATGGGGTAGAAGCATTTCATGAAGCAGCGGTTCATTGAACTAGGGGCTCATTTAACTTGAAGGGCAATACATTGAAAATGACCACATATCACAGCCCATCCACACTCCGATTGATCAAGGTACATTCAGGGGACTTTCCGTTAGTATTAAATGGACAACAATCATGTAATTTTAACGTTGACTCAAGGAGGGTATTTGCGTGGATGGTCTCGGGAGGCCTGGGCACACATTTGGGATTGATTTAAGGGAAATAATAAGCAAGACCAAAATCATATCAAATGCAAGTGGTGTTTGTAGTGAAGCTGCTTGCACACCATGGTCTAGAGCAATTCTTTAAAATATGACAACCTCATCGCTATCATTCTCCAAGATGTGGGTGTTTTCAAGAGTCAACATGTCGTCTGTGTTAATGCATCCTTCACCGCACTGCACTTTCTCCTCCCCACAAATCCTCAGATTTTGTGGTTTTTGATGTTCTGCATGTGATGTACCTTTTCATGCCTACTATCCATGCTGTTCCACCCCATGTTGTTCCTCGTCCCCATTTCATTGAGTGTATGGTGCGGTTGCATTGGGTCTGTGGTGCGTGTGTGTGTGTGTGTAGGGTTGTTATTGTGGTGGATGAGTGTGCTCATGGATTAGGTGATTAGCCTGGGAGCCAGGGATGTAACAGGCAGGGTGGGCCCATATTGTTCTCCTCTTGTGTTGCCTTTCCCTTGTATTCTTTCCTTGTAATTTCCTGCATCACGGTGAGAATTTTGGGCCAAAACCAATCCCACCCCCACCGCAAAAACAAAAACAAAAAAAAAAACACATGTCATCACATAGCATGTATTAGTAGTGTCACTGATTTAAAAAAATATATATATATATATATAGTGGGAGTTGGGGGGAGTGAAAAGTAAGGGGAGAGGGTGGAAGGGGGAAGAGGTGAAAGGGACATAGATTTGATATTTACACAATTCGGCTGTAAAAGTCGAGCAACGATTTTTCATATCGGTTGATGTGACATTTATTGAGGAAAAAAGACAGGAGAAAGAAAAATATATTTGGAGTTCATTCCAGTGTTTTATAACGTACATTAAACGGTATTATTTAACGCTTTCATATTTTCAAGTAATCGCTTAAAACAAAAAAATAACCCTGTAAAAACAAATCAATTAATTGCCATTGTGTATCATATTTAAATACAGCATGTATGTTTGTCTGTTGGCTAATAGACTCGAAATGACTTTGCCGATCTCCACCAAATTCGGCATAATGCTGGAGATACCATGGCTCAGGTCATGGGCACAGAATAATCCCCCCCTCCATGAATGTGGGTTGGCATCAGGTCATGGGCACAGAATAACCCCCCCCTCCATGAATGTGGGTTGGCATCAGGTCATGGGCACAGAATAACCCCCCCCTCCATGAATGTGGGTTGGCATCAGGTCATGGGCACAGAATAACACCCCCCCTCCTCCATGAATGTGGAGTTACGGCCATTTATTTGCCAACCAATGACAGGACACGGTGCTATGACGTCACGATTGACGTCACAATTCTTCTTTGTTTTTTTTGCATGATTGACGTCACAATTCTCCTTCTTCTTCATTTGATATGACGTCACAATTGACACTGCGGACCTGAGTATGTGCCTTTTCAAGGTTTGATATCGTTCTTGGACTACTCGCACGTATGGGCACGCACCTCCGGGCATGCACTAGTCTATCTATAATTCCAGCAATCTCTGTGTGTCTGTCTGTCTGTCTGTCTGCGACCGCTGTTTCTTGACAACCACTGGTCCGATCAAATTGAAACTTGCCAGCTATATTGCTGGGGCCCTGAGGATGTGCCTTTTCAAGGTTTGATATTAATCGGACAAGTGGTTCCCAAGTTATGGCCATTTATTTAGCAAACCAATGACAGGACACGGTGCTATGACATCACGATTGACGTCACAATTCCTCTTCTTTTTATTTTTGCACGTACGGCCACACACATATGGGCACGCACGTACGGCCACGCACGTACGGGCACGCACTAGTCTATAGTAATAATAATAATAATAATAATAATAATAATAATAATAATAAATGTCATATGGCCGTCCGTCCATCAGTCCGTCCACTGATGGCCGTCCATCAGTCCGTCTGGCCATCCGTCTCCTCCATAACTCCAAAACCATGAAACCTAGTGGCCGCAAACCTTGCATGCATACTAAGGGAACTCAAAATTGTGCATGAATAAAAATTGGGTGTTTGGGTGAATTTAAACATCCCTTTTGAAGATATTTTTGGGGGTTCTCATCAACAAAATAAGCCTTACCAAGATGGCGGCATGCCATCTTGGTCAGCCCTCTCTCAGCTCGCAAGAGTCTTTATTCCTCATGTTGTCTCGCTATGGAATTCACGACCTGTAATCCGATGATCTACCCAGCTTTAAGAGGAATGTTAATTCTGACTTCTTACATCTTTGAGGTTATATTGCATTTCACATGACTCCTGCTACTTCCTGTGTCTTGGATTTTTTTTGTTATTTTCCCATCTCTTTCATTTTGTTTTGCTTTACCCTTAGCTTGATCTAGCCTTCCCTGAGCCCCTTACCAAGAGTGGATTTATGCCTTGCTTGGGGGTGATTTCCATGAAAAAACAATAAACTCATAAGCTGCCTTTTTTTGGTCCGCTCAACAATTCCTTGGCTTGGAACAGGACACAATGGTTTCTTAATGATAAGGTTTTTTTTCCACTTTCCTCACTCCCATCATTGAATGCCTGATCATCAAACCTACGAATCTATGGATACATTGCAATGCTTATAAATGCTCGGAGATGCCAACATTTGTGGCTTTATTCCATTCCTTCCATAAATCTTGGAACAAGTGTGTGTCTACCCTCAGGAGAGTGAGAAAACAACATCTTTCGAATCTCAAGTCTGAACTCTCAAACTTCTCTCCCTCCACCAAATATGGTTCTGGTGTATGTTCCCCCTCCATCCCCTCCCTTACCTCAAATGGCAGCACTGCTGACACCACACGTGAAAAAGCTGAATGCCTCAACTCTGTGTTTGCATCAAAACCTTGTGGCCGAAACCCATTGCTTTCTGTACCCACCTTACCCAGTCGCACCCAAATGTCCCTGGACTCTGTGTCTTTTTCTTCTGACAAAGTAGAGATTTTGATGTCAAACCTCGACTCAGATTCTGCAACCGGTCCAGACGGCATCAGCCCATGTGTCCTCAAAGCCTGCTCCTCTGCTCTTGCTCACCCTCTCTCTGTTCTATTCACCCTCTCATTTGCTCAAGGTCATCTGCCATCTGCTTGGAAATCAGCAAGCATTACCGTCCTGCATAGAAAAAGGTGCAAAAACAGATCCCTGCAACTACAGACCAATCAGCCTTCCCCCAATCATCAGCAAGGTTATGGAATCCATCATCGCTTCAGACATTAAATCCTTCCTTTTCTCCAACAACCTCATCTCAGATCACCAATTTGGATTCAGACCAGGTCACTCTCCCCTGGATATGCTGCTTCTGTTCTCCCAACAATGGATGGAGGTACTCAATGCCAAGCATGAAATCAAAGCCATATCCCGAGAGAGATCGCGTGCTCTTGACACAGTCTGGCACCCTACCCTGCTCACAAAATTCTCTTCCTATGGTATCCAAGGCCATCTCCACTAATGGCTCGCAGACTTCCTCTTCTGTTGCAGTCAACGTGTGACCCTAAATGGAGTTCTCTCATCCCCTCTTCCTGTCCAGGCTGGAGTTCATCAAGGCAGCGTTCTGGGCCCTGTTCTTTTTCTGGTTTTTATCAATGATCTCTCCGACTCTCCGGAAAATCGTCTTTATCTCTTTGCTTCATTAATCCCCTTCATTCAAGATTGTGAGTCTCACTATTTGCCATGATCTTTCCTGGGAAAGCCACATTTCCAACCTGGCTGCCACAAGCCTTTATCATGTAACACCTGCTCTTTTTCTGTTGCATCGGTTTCCAAATTTTGCACCAAACCACCACGCTGGCGTTTACAAAATTACAATTCCTCCACCAGCTGTTGCATTATGGCATCCACCCAGGTGGGATAGCACTATAGGTCCTGTGTTACTCACTCCTTAAATGCATTCATTTGATCAACGATGCCTTTTATTTCCCCTTCAATTTTTCTTTCCAAGCGTCCATTTATTTCCTTCATTTCATTCCTTTGTTCCTTAATTGGTTTCCTCAATTTTTCATCCCTTTTTTATTTTGTCTCCTCAATTTACTCATTTGTTTCAAGATGACCTGGACAGCCATCACACCCATTCCTTGCGTCTCATCCTCCACCACTGTGGGAGAGGAGGGAGTGACACTTGGGACGGGGGAGGTTCCTACACTCTCATTATCACTCAACTCTCCCCCCGGCTCGCTTCCTTCCAGTGGGTCACTATGTAGTGTGATCATTGCCATCTCATGCTCATCCACCATTTCGTGCACGTCTAATCTCCTTGGAATTTTTTTTTTTTTTAACATATTTCCTTAAAATTTCCAAGCGTTCTTGTCTCCTTACACCAATTAATGATACAATTTGTACCTCGATCCTCCAACTCCCTCGGCGTCAATGTAAGACAGGTGATCAGTTTTAAAAAAAAAATGCATTCCCAATTTAGTTGTCCTGATCAGGAATTTTATGTCAACTGTGTGAAATGTTGATCAGGGTTTGAATCCTGCACTCCTGAGAGAGTCGAGGGGGTGGGGGGGAGAGGGGTTCATACCCCACTCCTGATCAACAGTTGTCGTTTCCAGGGGTTTTTTAACCATTCCTGGATGGATGGCCAAACAATTCTCCCTTGTAGGCGTTCAGCCGAGATTCTTGGAGATTATGGTGCGTGCGGGAAAGAAACATCTAGGAGCTTCACCAGGACAGTAGCACAGCACAGGGGTTTTACTCTCGAAACCACAATAGAAACATGGACACCAGCAAATTAAATAATAATGATTTAATAAATAGAAAATGAATAATTATAATATTTCCACAAAAAATGGGAAAAAAATAAACAAATTTGATTCCTTCAAAATGCCAATAGGATAAGAATAGCAACGGGAAATGTCGGGTACCCCAGGCAGTCTCCTTCTAAATGACAACACATAACGGGAAATGTGCAAGCCTGTTTTTTCGGTTTTAGTCTAGGACACATGGTTCGGCCTTCTGGCCTTCACCAAGGAAACAAATCCGGTGTAAATGTCTGCCTTACCCAGTGAACCTGCAGCCTGTAACTGCACACAAAGGGTATACAGGAAACGTTGCGAAGCAGAATGCCAATAGCATAATCGAACTCGTCATCGATAAGGTCATGTTCGATTAATAAATTGAAATTAAGATGAGCCACAGATATCGAGCTGTTACAGAAGAGGGATGCGCCTCTGGCACAGTTGTTTGATGACAATCACAGGTTGGGTGATGCTGTTCGGGCATCACAGCGTTTATTCATTACAGCAAGGAGCTATAACATATGTGAAAGGCAAGTTACAGTAATAAGGAGGAACGAA
>NC_140968.1:73208693-73276193 GCF_056783735.1 Eptatretus burgeri | reverse complement strand
TCCGTCCGGTGGGCGACGTGCCGCGATTCGAGTTACGTGGCCGTTCGCATGCCGGCGGGTGCGAATTCGCAACAATATATATTGTTACGGCTGTGTAAATTCACAGAGCACCATATAGGTCCTTAGATCAGTTCTGTCGATAAGTCTGTGTTCAGATAGATTTTCCCACCGATGTTTAACGGGCGATTATTCGTGTGCAGGGCTGTGATCTTTGAGTTAGCCGTTTTTCTTTTGCTATCATTATTTTGGACCAACCGCATGTCAACCACCACAACCGCCTTCAGAACAACCACCTTAACCACAACCACCCAACCACACCACCCACACGACCACACCACAAAACGCCAGCCATGCCACCATTATGACAACCACTGTAACCACCACCGCGCTTCCACCTCGGCACACGGTTGTGAGAAGCCTGCCATTCGTCGGAGGAGAACGGACGATGGCCCCACCCCCAACGCCAAACCCTACCCAGGAATAAAAACCAACGAAAGCTATAAAAACAAAAGCAAAGGAAAGGCTCCGATTCAGGAGGAAAAACGCCCTGCTTCTGGAAGTTTCCCGCGCGTGCTGGAAGAAGGGGCGGGAGAAATCGGGGGCGGGCAGAGCTTGAGATAAAAGGGCGCGCTGAACGCAAGGGAAAGGTTGTTGTTGGAGTTGTTGTGTGTGGAGGAGAGGGAAGAGAGTTGTGTCAGAGTTGTGGGCAGTTGTGTGGAGCCTTTGGTCACTGAGTCGCCTGGAGTCTGGAGTAAGCAGGACGGTGAGGAGCGGGAGAGATCGGAGTGCAACGGAGCCAAGGCGTGCGGCCTGCCGTACCGTGCATGTGGGAAAAAGCGACCTCCTGGTCGCTGGAGGGGGAACGTCGAGGGTCGCCCCCCGCGAGTCACCATGAGGGTGGAGGTAACCAGCCCGGCCTCTCGGAGCCTTTGCGGTCGACCCGGCACCGGGCTCATAAAGACCCCAAGAGGTCCAGTCTACCCCTTGTCTGTCCTGGGTTTTTTCCTTGTTTCTTTGCGTGAACGTTGTGGCGCCATGTCTTTAAGTAGAACTATTAAGGATGTACATAATAGATATACGGTAGTAGCTCTTTTGCATTGCTTGTGGTTTGTCCCTTACATGTTACTTAATTGCATGCGTGCTCTCCTTGATTGCATACATAACTGCATGATTGTCATTGCTGCATTGATTGATGTGCATGCCTGCATATGTGTCTTGTGAAATAAATGTGCTTGTTCAAATGTTCACCCGTTCATTGCATCCTTTCCATAATTGAACTGCCATATTGCACTTGGAATATAGTTGGTTGTTAAATAACCGATAATAGAATCGGGTCAAACGGGGCTGCACGATAATACCCCGCTCGGTTATCTGAAAACGAAGCGAGCTGCTTAAGCGGCTTGTTTCCAAGCGGCCCCGTTGAGGTACAGTCTGTCAGTAGTCTGCCCGCACGATTAATTAGATATATCGACAATTCCGCGATTGACCCTGCAGCGCGGGTAGAGTGTTGACTCGGCTGTGGTGTGCATTTAAAACACACCCGTAGCTGGGTTCCGGCGTTTGATCTGGAAGGCTGCGACTGGATTGTCCGTTCGGTGGGCGAGAGCAGCTGCCATTGGCTTGAAGCAGTCGTCCGCACTCCGGCGGGCAGAAATCTACAACACTGGTGTCAGGAGTCGGATTCGAATCCATCCCACCTCCAACCAAATTAACGGGAATCGGATGAAGGGTGTGTAGGGCGACCCTCGGTTCCCATCAAATTGCGAGCGTATAAATTTATTGTTCCGATACGCAGAATGGCAGTTCAAGGCGAACGGGTGCGGGGTGGTTTAGAAATAGATGTATTGTTTGAGTCTGTGGCCCGGGGCGAGATCGCCATGCAGGACACTCCCCAAATGCGCCAGCTATTGTTAATGTTGCTGGCGGAGATGAGGGCAAGTACGCAGCAAATGAAAAATGAAAGGCAGGCGAATTTAAAAGAAAACGTAAAGGAAATGAAGGAAGAAATAAAAAACAACATGGATGCGAGCGCGCAAAGCATCAGGGACGATATGCAGACACAACGGGGTGAGGTGCAGCATATGGGGCAAGGCCTGCAGACTGGCATAATGGCGCCTGCACGTGGCGAGATACGGGCAGTGGAGCACAAAATGGTGACACCAGGTGGCGGAGACTCCGAACCAATGAGAGGGAGTGCAACGGCTGTCCGGCCCGCGATAACGACGGGCGAGCTCGTAATTAATGGGAAGACCGAAACGTGTAAGAGGAGACACGAGGTGACGACGTCCGAAAAATTAAGAGACGAAAAGCCAGGAAGAAACGGAAATAATGAAAGAAATTAAAAAAGAAAGACAACAATTAAAAAAGAAAGCAAGGTTGAAGTACGCGGAGATGGTGAAGGAAGAACGAATAAAACAGGAAAAGGAGATCGGCCAATTGAAAGAAACGATGACATTGGAGAATGAAGAACATGAGAGACGGTGGGGTAGAAAACAAAAACAATATGAGTTTGAAATTAATCAACTCAAGGAGAGAGCAAAGTTGGAGTCCACAAAGATGGAAAAGCTCCGGGAGGATAACGAACAACTAAAAAGACTCAAATGAGAAGGAAAATGGAGCCAGGAAGAAACGGAAATAATACACATAGAGACGAGAGAAATAATAATGGAGACGAAGGAAACAAAAGAGGTGACAGAAACGTGGAGAGTCACAGAAACAGAGACACGGGAGATAGAGGGTGACGTGAATGAAACTAAAGATGAACGCACACACATGGAGATAGCGAGGGACAATGAAGGGGAGCTCGGGGAATGTTTGGTGACCCGGTGCAAGCAGCTGGATAGCCTCCTTCAGGAGCGAGGGGAGGGAATATTTCCCCTCGAAGCAGATCTCGACCAGGTGGATCCGGTCGTGCCAAACGAGGTAGAATTGGCGAGTGCTGTTGACAGGTACACACTGAGATTGGGGGGTGTGAAGGCCCCGGGACCCCTTGCGGTAACGCAAATCCCCAGTGCAATTGTTCCAGTGTGTGTGTTGTTTCGAAATGTGTGTTCACGAGTGTGGCGAAATGTGTGCTGAAACACGCGCATGGCGTGGGTGAAAGGCGGTGTGTGAAAGAGACAGCGTGTGTGAGTGAAATGGCGAGAGTGAGTGAAAAGGTGTGTATGTGAGGGAAACACCGAGTGTGAAGGAAACGTGTGTGAGGGAAACAGCGTGTGTGGTTTCGGCATGCGTGAGTGAAACTGCATGTGTGAGAGCGCTGTATGGAAAGGAGATGACGATCGGCATGCGGGAACATGCAACCGCATGTCCGAGTGCGAGTGTCATGATAAGGTGTGTGAGCGTCACAGCACGCAGGAGTGCGTGCGTGAAATGGCGACGACGACAGGACCAGATGATGGACAAAGGCCGAGTAGCGGCCGTAGCTGTTTTGGGGACCGTGCCGGATTCGCATGGCAGTGCGTGCGGGGTCCGTGCTGTGCTACGCACGAGGCCGCCACGTGCGTGCCTGCACGAGTAAAATCCAGTCCGTAAACGCACGCGGTGGATGGTAGCCGATCCCACGGATGGACAGAAGCTAGGCTGGATGATGAATTTGAAAAGGACGTGTTCTCCACGCGAGCGCGTTTGTAAAGCTCCGACGAGCAGAGCACATGTGCTTGCATGGGAACGCCTCGAAATGCGAGACTTGCTTTGAATGTGCAGGGTGACGTCGTGGCTGCATGGTTGGAATCCGGCAGGAGGGGAATCCCTGCCGGATGTTACCGTCCGAGGAGGGACGAGGTGTGCGAAGCGTAAACAGCTGCCATGATGTCACGGGGAAAGAGCGCAGGTTGCGAGTTGCTGCGCTGGTGCACGCATTAAAAAAAAAAAAAAGAGAAAAGCAAGCCTCCCCGTTTCGGGTAAACAGGATTCCCTGGGCAGAGGGTGGAAGACCCCCTGCCGGGGCACAGGAAGGAACAAGTTAAGGGGAAGGGTTAGTGTTAGTTAGACCGGCTCCGTGGGGCAGGGATAAGTCCTCATGGAGCCCGTGGAATGGATTAGGTAGAGGGATTCAGTTTAGATTTAGGATGGGAAAATGGATATTTGAGGATTTGAGGACAGTGACAGACTTTGGATGTGTAGTGGGGACGTTGCTTAGCTACGTAGTGTTAAATGGAACGTGCTATATTGTAAGGGATGACGAGGGAGCACGAGGTAGTTAGGGGATTTAGTCAGAAGAATGGCAGAGTTCAGCGATGTACGAGAAGAGAAGTGGAAAATGTACACGATGAGTGAGTGAGGCCAGCGCGCCTGTGTGTATGGAGTGAATGTGGAATGCATGGTGTGATGAGTTATTGGGAGGAGGAGTGATTCCCACCCAAGGGACCCTAGGGTCAGTGTAATGCGAGTTAGTGGGTTAGTCAAAATGACAAAATGGAGGTCGTTTTGCTGTTGGTGGGAACGTAGGCTCGAAACCCATTTGGAGGGGTACAGGAGCCCCGTTGACGGGCTGGGAGCATGGCTGCGAACGATGAGTATCACTTAGTGGGTACCCCGGGCACCGGGCTAGTCGGCCGCGGTAGGCCAAGGGACCAAGGGGGGCCGGGATAGCGTAGTGGGCACGGGTGGGCCCGCATGATGCGGGGCCCGGGGCGCCATTGGCCACGTGGGCAGTGCATTGGGCACGGGCACCCGGGGAGGAGGCCCGGGGTGCCAGCCTGCCACTGAGCATCGAGGGGGAGTAGCCAGGGAGGGCACTCCCCAGATTTTAGGGAGCAAGTAGGCTCGGAGACAGTTGCAGGGCCTGGGGGTGCCATTGTTTGAGAATCGGCAGAGGGTAGTTCCTGCCAAGGGAGCCACGCGTCCCAGCAACGAAACCGTGCGAGGGCACGAGGGAAAATTGGTGAAAGGCCTAAAATTTGTGACGACACCAACACAGGCGATGGGAATCTTGGTTGGTAGAACCAATAGCTAAAGCGACAGGCTATTTTGGAAAGCCCCGGGGTAGTTAAAAGGCTAATAAATGTTCGGGTAATTAGGGAAGTGTACCCCTCCGCACCATCCATCCCTTCACTCGTTCTGGGCTGCTGGACTCACCATGGTGAAGTAGATCACTGAGATCTGAGGAGGCCATTCTGAGGCTCCATTGGGCCTAGACACAGGACACTAGGTCTCCTTTATTCCCCTCCAGGAAGGGAACGTCGGGGTTGGGAGTAGGCTAGGAGACAGGATAGGTTAGCCGGACAGAGCCTATAAAGGGGGTTAGGGAGACGATTTATAATAGGGGAAATAAAAATAAAATAAAACAAACAAAAAAATAAGTTGGGGCTAAATTATGTGTTATGCAAACTAAGGGGTGGGTATGGACAGAGACAGGCAAAGGCGATAGGTTGGGAGGGAGGCAGTAGGGTAGGTCCGAGCCCGCCTTCCGAATGGCCAGCACCACCGCACTCCCTCCACGAACCTCCAGGACAGGATAAGAGGCCGGCCAGCTTCACCTGCCGGCCTGTTTTTGCTACAAGGCCTGTGCCGGCCAGCTTCACCTGCCGGCCAGTTTTTGCTGCAAGGCCTGTGCCGGCCAGCTTCACCTCCCGGCCTGCTTTTGCGACAAGGCCTGTGCCGGCCAGCTTCACCTACCGGCCTGTTTTTGCTACAAGGCCTGTGCCGGCCAGCTTCCCCTGCCAGCCTGTTTTTGCTACAACGGCCTGTGCCGGCCTTGCCATGCCTTGTCTGCCTGCCTTTGCCTTGACCCCATGCCTGCTAGCCTTCGTTTGCATTTGCCCCATTCCATCCATCACTATGTGTGTCAGGATCATCGCGTGAGCTGCAGGGACTGCCCTGCAGGCAGCCGCACCATGGGACTGCATTGGTGCAGCCAGTGCACCGTTTGTGTTCACTGCGCTCATTTCAGGGGGGAGGCCTAAGACTGCATTGGACAGCCGGCCACATTTCCCGTTTAAACCTGCATTTGTTTCATGAGCCAGAGACTGCATTTGGGTAGCCTGGCTCCCCGCTTTTTACCCACAGAGTCCATCAGTCCTGGGCCATGGTTTAGTGTAAAATTATAAGTTAAGTAAAATTGTACATGACTTTTGCTCCCCCTGCATGTGTGTATTAGCGCCGGCAATTATTTAAGTCGTCTGCATGAGCGGGTTTGTTTCGTTAATTACTCAGCCCGTAGGTTATTTATTTTTTGGACACGAATACACTAAATGTCGCACTCAGGGATCCGAAGATAAAATGTACAAGGGGAAACTTGCACATGAAGGCACACGAAAATTTGACGACTCGGGACGAGTCTGTAAAAAGGGGAGGGGTAGTGTTATGGCTGTGGAAATTCGCAGCGCACCATGTTGGTCCTTAGATCAGTTATGTCTAAGTCTGTGTTCAGATAGATTTCCCCACCGATGTTTAACGGGCAATTATTCGTGTGCAGGGCTCTGATCTTTGAGTTAGCCGTTTTTCTTTTGCTATCGTTATTTTGGACCAACCGTATGTCAACCACAACCGACTTCAGAACAACCACCTTAACCACAACCACCCAACCACACCACCCACACCACAAAACGCCAGCCACGCCACCATTATGACAACCACTGTAACCACCACCGCGTTTCCACCTCGGCACACGGTTGCGAGAAGCCTGGCATTCGTCGGAGGAGAACGGACGACGGCCCCACCCCCAACGACAAACCTGACCCAGGAATAAAAACCAACGAAAGCTATAAAAACAAAAGCAAAGGAAAGGCCCCAATTCAGGAGGAAAAACGCCCTGCTTCTGGAAGTTTCCCACGCGTGCTGGAAGAAGGGGCGGGAGAGATCGGGGGTGGGCAGAGCTCGAGATAAAAGGGCGCGCTGAACGCAAGGGAAAGGTTGTTGTTGGGGTTGTTGTGTGTGGAGAAGAGGGAAGAGAGTTATGTCAGAGTTGTGGGCAGTTGTGTGGAGCCTTTGGTCACTGAGTCGCCTAGAGTCTGGAGTAAGCAGGATGGTGAGGAGCGGGAGGGATCGGAGCGCAGCGGAGCCAAGGCGCACGGCCTGCCGTACCGTGCCTAACCGTGGGTTGCTGCAGAGGGAACGTCAAGGGTCACCCCTCGCGAGTCACCACGAGGGTGGAGGTCTACCCGGCTCCGGGCTCATAAAGACCCCAAGAGGTCCAGTCTACCCCTTGTCTCTCCTGGGGGTTTTCCTTGTTTCTTTGTGTGAACGTTGTGGCGCCATGTCTTTAAGTAGAACTGTTAAGTGTGTACATAATAGACAGACAGTAGTAGCTCTTTTGCATTGCTCATGGTTCGTCCCTTACATGTTACATGTTACATAATTGCATGCGTGCTCTCCTTGATTGCGTACATAACTGCATGATTGTCATTGCTGCACTGATTGACGTGCATGCCTGCATATGTGTCTTGTGAAATAAATGTGCTTGTTCAAATGTTCACCCGTTCGTTGCGTCCTTTCCCTAATTGAACTGCTATATTGCACTGGGAATATAGTTGGTTGTTAAATAACCGCTAATAGAATCTGGTCCAACGGGGCTGCGCGATAATACCCCGCTCGGTTATCCCAAAATGAAGCGAGCTGCTGAAGCGGCTCGTTTCCAAGCGGCCCCGTTGAGGTGCAGTCTCTCGGTAGTCTGCCCGCGTGATTAATTAGGTATATCGACAATTCGGCGATTGACCCTGTAGCGCGGGTAGAGTGTTGACTAGGCTGTGGTGTGCATTTAAAACACACCCATAGCTGGGTTCCGGCGTTTGATCCAGAAGGCTGCGACTGAATTGTCCGTTTGGTGGGCTAGAGCGGCCGCCATTGGCTAGAAGCATTCGTCTGCACGCCGGCGGGCGGAAATCTACAACAATATATGCACACACATATATATATATATATATATATACACACACATATGGTATCCATGGTACATATACATATGGTACACATATATATTGTTACAAATTTTGGTCCTCCGGCGTGCGATCGGCCACGTAACTCGAATCGAGACCGCGCCGCCCACCGGAACGGACAATTCAGTCGTGACCCTCCTTGGAACTACCGCCAGGAGCTAGTCACGGGGGGGTCTTTCGACCACACCACAATCGTGCCAATCGGCCACCCGCGCAGGATAGGGTTGTTCGCCAAACTCGACCTACCTAAGTACCTGCGCGGGTAGTTAACCGGGCAATCGTACCTCGCAGCTGGCCGGCCTAGGACACGAACCGCTTAAGTGATAACCGAGCGGTGTTATCGCCGGCCCCGACGGACGTGATTATTTACCGGGTGCTTACACCTTCTACCAATTCCTTCCGTGATGCAAGATGGAACTTTCAAAAAAGGGAAAGGACACAACGAAACGGGGAACAGTTCGACAAGCACATTTATTCCACACTCATACATTTATTATACAAGCACATATGCAGTCGAGAAGGCAAAACATTAACATGCACGTATACAGAACAAAAGCAAAGCAAAACGTGCTACGACCGTCAAAAAGCAATTATGTACAGTCACTTATACGGTGTTACTTACGGGCCTCGGCGCCACAACACGCATTCAAAGAAAAAGCAAGAAAAGAGCCCCTCATAGACAAGGGAGTCAGACTGGGCCCGTGGGCCTAATGCGCATGGAACCTAGATGAGCGGCCAGGTCCACGAGACCGAAGGGTCCTACCCGCGCCCTCGTGGCGTGATGGCGGGCAAGCCGCGATGTCAGTGTAGCTGCGCCTGGCTTCGTGCCCCTGGCGTGGTCGGTGAGCTCTCTCCAGCGCTCCCCGTTTGCCTTTCCCGTCGGCTTCGAGCTCCGTCTCCCGACTTGACTGCCCCGCCGACACTGCTTGACTTCCACTCCACCGACTCCAGACTTGACTGCCGACACTGCTGCTGCCACTCCACTGCTCCCACTTTTCTGCCGCGAGCTGCGTTGTGCTCGCGCTTATATAGGCTGAGGGAGGGGCGTATATGCAAATTTGTGGATCACAGCGGGTTCGGAGGCGGGGCGACACCACCTGATGCTCAGCCATTGGATGCATGAAAAGGGGGCGTGGAGCATTCCTGATCCACTTTTCGAGGCGAAAGGAATGCATTCACAGCCCATGGCACGACGTGTGGTAGAAAGGCGGAGGTGGTGGGAGTTTGCTGCGTTGGTTTGGGAAGGGTGTTGGTGGTGGCGATTTGGTTGCTGGTGGGCGTCGTATCGATGTTTGCGGGGTGGAGTTGTGGAGGTAAAGAGGCGAAGGTGGTGGTGGTTCGGTGTAGTTGTTTGGGGGAATTGTTGGTGGTGGCGATTTGGTTGTTGGGGATGATTGGTCCAAAATAATGAGAGAGAAAAGAAAAACGGCTAACTCAAAGGATCACAGCCCTGTGAACACGGGAATTCCCTCTAAGCAACGGTGGGGAAATCTAACAACACAATTACTTATCGTCATAACTGATCTAAGGTCCTTTATGGTGGTCTGCGAATTTCCACAGCTGTAACACTACCCCCTCCCCTTTTTACAGACTCGTCCCGAGTCGCCGAATTTTCGTGTGCCATCATGTGTAGTTCTCCCCTAGTACGTTTTACCTTCGGATCCCTGAGTGCGACATTCAGTGTATTCGTGTCCCCAAAATAAATAACCTACGGGCTGAGTTACTAATTAAACAAACCTCCTCATCCGGACGACTTAAATAAAATGCCGGCGCGAGGACATACATGCCGGTGGCGCACTCATATACAATACACAACTTAACCTTATAATTTACACTATTCCATGGCCCAGGATCGATGGACTCTGCAAAAAAACAACAGTCACAAGCAGAGGGACAGGCTGCTTAAGCACAGTCCAAGGCCCCCCCCTTGAAATGAACTCAGTGAACAAAACGGTGCACGGGCCACCAGTGCAGTCCCGTGTTGCAGCTGCCAACAGGGCAGTCCTTGCAAATGTGCGCGGTGATCCTGGCTCACATGGTAATGAACAAGGGGGGGGGGGGATGCAAAACAGAGCGGGGCAAGATGAACGTGGGCAGCAGGCATCGATCATGGCAAAGGTGGGCAGCAGGCATCGATCATGGCAAAGGTGGGCAGGCAAAGCATGGCATGACAAGGCCGCTGTGGCAAAAACAGCCGGCGGATGAAGTGACCGACACAGGCCTTGAAGCAAAAACAGCCAGCAGACGATCGACCGGCACAGGCCTTGCAGCAACAGCCAGCAGACGATCCGACCGGCACAGGCCTTGTAGTAACAGCCAGCAGACGATCCGACCGGCACAGGCCTTGCAGCAAAAACAGCCAGCAGATGAAATTGGCCGGCAAAGGCCTCGTAGCAAACAGCCAGCAGATGACGTGGCCGGCACAGGCCTCGTAGCAAACACAGTGGGCAGATGAAATTGGCCAGCCCCTTGCCTTGATCTGGAGGTTCGTGGAGGGAGTGCGGTGGTGCTGGCCACTCGGAAGGTGGGCTCGGACCTACCCTACTGTCTCCCTCCCAACCTATTGCTTTCCCTGTCTGTCCATACCGCTCCCTTAATTTGCAAAACCCAATGTAGCCCCAACTTTTTTTGTTTTTATTTTTATTTTTTTTCTTCCCCCTCTATAAATAGTCTCCTAACCCCTTTTATCGTCCTTGTTCGGCTCACCTATTGTCTCCGAGCCTACTCCCAACCCCTACGTTCCCTTCCTGGAGGGGAATAAGGGAGAGCTAGTGTCCTCTGTCGAGGCCCAATGAAGCCTCAGAATGGCCTCCTCAGATCTCAGCGATCTCAACCCAAAGTGGGTCCAGCGGCCCACAACGAGAGCGAAGGGATGGATGGTGCAGAGGGGTAAACTTCCTATCTACCCCAACCATTTATTCCTTAAACTCCCCCGGGGCTTTCCTCTTGCTTAAACTATTGGTTCTAACAACCAAGATTCCCGTCGCCTGTGTTGGTGTCCTCACAAATTTCGGGCCATTCCCAATTTTCTTTCCGTGACCTCACACGGTCTCACGGCTGGGACGCATGGCTCCCTTGGCCGGAACTACCCTCTGCCGATTCTCCGACGATGGCACTCCCGGGCACTACACTGCCTCCGAGCCTACCAGCTCCCTAAACACCGGGGAATGCCCTCCATGGTGACTCCCCTGAAATGCTCACGTGGCAGGCTGGCACCCTGGGCCCCTTTCCGAGGGTCACCCGTGCCCAGTGCACTGCCCCCGTGGCCAATGGCGCCCCGGGCCCCCGCATCATGCAGGCGCACCCGTGCCCACTATGCTAACCCGGCCCCCCATGGACCCTTGGCCTCCCGCGGCCGACTAGCCCGGTGCCCGAGGTACCCACTAAGCGATACTCACTGTTCGCAGCCACGCTCCCAGCCCGTCAACAGGGCTCCTGCACCCCTCCAAATGGGTATCGAGCCTACACTCCCACCAACAGCAAAACGACCTCCATTTTTGTCAATTTGACTAACCCCCAACTCACATTATGCTAACCCCGGGGTCCCTTGGGCGGGAATCACTCCTCCCCCTAATCTCTCATCGCACCATGCATTACCCATTCACTCCAGACATAAAACCCGCTGGCCTCGCTCACTCAAAATGTCTCCACCTCACTACTCTTCAACACTCCATCGCTGAACTCAGCCATCCTTCTGACGACATCCCCTAACTACCTCGTGCTCCCATGTCGTCCCTTAAACTACAGCACGTTCCATTTAACCTACGTAGCTAAGCTACGTCCCCTCTACACATCCAAAGTCTGTCACTGTCCTCAAAAAATAATTTTCCCATCCTAAATCTCAACCACAATCCCTCGAACTAATCCATTCCACGGGCTCCATGAGGACTTACCCCTGCCCAATGAAGCCGGTCGAACTAACACTAACCCTTCCCCCTAACTAGTGTTATCCTGTGCCCGAGGAGAGGGGTCTTCCACCCCTTGCCCAGGGAATCCTGTTCACCCGAAGTGAGGCTAGCTATATTTTTTTTAAGTGCGTGCGCCAGCGCGGCAACTCGCAACCTGCGCACCTTGCCCGTGACGTCATGGCAGCTGTTCGTGTACCTCATTCCTCTTGGACGGTACCATCTGGCAGGGGTTCACCCTCCTGCCGGATTCCAACCACACGTGCAGCCATGACGTCACCCTGCGCATTCAAAAGCAAGCCTCGCATTTCGAGGGGTTCCCCACACGAACACATGTGCTCTGCCCGTCGGAGAGTCACACACACGCTCGCGTGGAGAACCCATCCGGTCCAAATCCACATCCAGCCTACCTTCTGTCCGTCCGTGGGATCGGCAACACCCACCGCGGGCGTTTCCGGACCGGGTTTCACTCCTGCAGGCGCGCACGGGGCAGTCTCGTGCGAAGCACGGCCAAAACCTCGCGCTCGCCGCCGTGCAAACCTGGCACGGTCCGCAATGCAACTACGGCCGCTACCCAACCCTTGTCAATCTGTCGCCATCGTCTCTGTTGCACTCTCGCGCTCAAGCTCCATTCCACACTCACACTCGGAGACGCGGCTGCATGCTCCCGCATGCCGACCGTCATCTCCCTTGCATACCGCTCTCTCACACACACTTCACTCGCGTGCTTCACTCGCGCATACAATACCACTCACACACGGTGGCTCACTCATACACGGGCTCTCTGACACACACGCAGTCGCTCTCACACACGCCCTTGCACCCATGCTATGTGCGCTTTGCAGCACACATTTCACCTCACTTGTATTCACACATTTCGACAGCACACACACCGGCACAACCATACTGGGGATTCGCGCCACCACTAGGGCTCCCGGGGCCTCCATACCCCCCAAGCTCCGTGTGCACCCATCCACAGCACTCGCCCCCTCTACCTCGCAAAGCTCGACCGGACCCACCTGGTCGAGATCCGCTTCAAGGGAGCATAGAGTCTCCCTCCGTTCCCGAAGAAGGCTATCCAGCTGCTCGCACCGGGTCAAACATTCTGCGAGCTCTGGTCTGCGAATTTCCACAGCCGTAACAATATATATATATATATATATATATATATATATATATATATATATATATATATATATATATATATATATACATACACACACATACATATACATATGTAAATTAGATATATTATATACGAGCAAATACCACCCGTCGCTTCACTGACGGGAATACGAAGAGAGGAGGGAGAGAGTTTGGGTGGTGGGGGGGGGGGAGGAGAGGGAGGAGAAGGGAGAGGAGAGGGAGAAGGGGAGAGAAAGAGAGAAAGAGAGAGGTAGGAGACAGCAAATAAGGCCAAGGCTTACCTTGCCGTGTTGAACCGGGGATCTTTGACTGGTCAAGGGTGAAACATGACCATCACCGCGGTGCCTCAACACAAAACACCATTTACTGTGCGTTTTGTATTTTATGGCGATGGGCCCCGCTTCACACAAGGGCGGCAAAGGTTTCATATGCTTGAACTGTGTCCTCTTGAACCAGATAGTATGGACAACTGACTGAAGTACAACACAGTGACTGCGAGATTGCAGGTACAAGAGGGCAGAATGCAGTCAATGTTGCTGTGTTTGCTTCTATTCTTGCTTTTGAGAAGTGTCAGTTGCTCTGGATTTTTGTTATCTTTGTGTCCTTCGGCCTTTATTCTTCTTGTATCTTTCTTCTTCTATCAGCCTCTCCTTCCTCTGTTGTCTTTTCATTGTTCTTCTGTCTTCCTCCTTCTGTGTTCCTCTTTCTGCCCTTCTTCCTTTCTTCTCTTTCCTTTTTCTGCCTCGCTTCTCCAGCATCGTTTCTTATTCTTCAGCACTGAGGATTTCACATCACATTTTATCAGTGTTTGACATTGTTTTTTTTTGTTGTTTGTTTTCATCCTTGTGGAGCTTCAGGATAGACAATGTTGCATGTTTCGCCATGTGGAGCCAAGATGAAAAGGTTTTTGTCATTTGTCAACTCTGGAACAACCAACATAGAGTTGGCCATGAGAAAAGTATTGGCTTTGCAGGTTGAGGCCAACAACTTTGAGCGATTGTCCTTGTGCCTTGTTGATGCTCATGGCAAAACTGAGGTGAACAGGGAACTGGAGCCTTCTAAATTGAAATGGCAAGTCAGATGGGATGATTGGAATGTGTGGAATGAAGACATCGTGTCCTGCCGCATGGGCAGCAATGGCCAGTCATGATTGTGGCTTCAATGACATGTGGCATAAGCTTCTTGACAGCCAAACGTGTTCCATTGCAGAGTGTTGGTGGGTCCAGATACCTGAGAAGCATAATGGGTGCACCAATCTTGAGCTCCAGATTGTGAGGAGGCATCTGGTGGTTCCAGAGAGTTAAGAAATTCTGTGGGGTAGTGGACTGTTTCATTTGTGTCAGTATCAACCAACTTGCACATTTGCATCGTGCCAGGTAACTGTGTAAGAAGGCCTCTGTGGAATTTACTGCATCATTTTCGGTGCCAAGATGGCTCGATGGCAGAGCCACTTGTTGTCATGGAAGTTATGTGCAACATTTGGAAATGCTGCATCTTGTAGTTGCTTGAAGTGTTGCAACTGTTTTCCTAATGTTGTTCATCGAGGTAGTTCCATCTCGATTTTCAGATGCCATGGCTCCATTTGCCAGTTTTAGCAGGCTTGCAGCAAACTCCACAGCAGAAGAATCACCTGTTGGAAGCACTCGCATGTTGGTCATTAGGCTGAGTCGCTGAATGTCGTTCCAAATGTATGAGGCCTTGAGATAGGCCTGCAGTTCATCAGCTTTGGTTCCATGTGGAATGACTGGCAGCATCTGTCAAAAATCCCCAGTCAACACCAGAGTCACTCCACCCATTCTTCTGTCATTATGTCGAAGATTTTGCATGGTGTGATCAAGAGCCTCTAAGGCAGCTTTGTGAGACATCTTACATTCATCCCAGACAATGAGCCGGCACTCCTGCAGGAATTTAGCTTTGCCAGTACCCCTGCCAATGTTGCAGGTTGGTGCCTCCATACTTGCCAGATTTCAGGGTAACTTGAAGACCAAGTGCGCTGTAATTCCCCCTGTCAACAGTGTGGCAGCAATGCCTGATGCCACTGTAAGGGCAATCATGTTTCTTTGCTGGATTTTTGCCAAAAGAAGATTGATGAGAATTTTTGCCAGTTCCACCAGGAGCATCCAGAAAGAAAGTGCCACCACTACCATTGAAAACTGCTTGTGTAATCTTATTGAAGGCTTCTCTTTGTTCTGGAACCAGACATGGCTCATTCTCCTGAATGTACTCAGCAAGCTGTTTCATGTTGTAGTTGGTCTCTCAAAATTTCATTTGTGAGCTCATTGTCATTGTGTCATTGAGGGTCAGGAAGGCCAAAATCTTTGAGGTCAGAGCCACCCAAAGCCTTGATCTTGTCTTTAATGATAATGAGAGCTTGATTGAAGCTGGCGACACTGTAGTCCAGTTCCAGGTTAGGATTTTACACTGGTGTGTGATGCAAAATGTCATCTGCCAGATTATCCTTGTGGTTGTCCCATAGTTGTTGAGAGATTTGACATGGTACATGTCTGCAACATGATGGCAAGCAAATAGGTTTTGCAGCAACCATGGTGATCGAGTTGCAGCTGACTCCTCCAATGTGCTGTTCCACTGTGTATCATCCTCCAGGAGTCCTCTGAGCTGGCAAGCCCATTTGTGAGTTTCACAGATTGTTGCATCCACTGTTCGCAAGTCCTCAAAAGATGTTGGACCTTTGACCTCATACAGAAGCAGTCTTAGGGAAAAGCATTCAAAATTATTAGGCTGGACAGTGTCCACACAGCCAAGTGTATCACTGGCTTTGATGCCTGGCTAGTCTGGTACAGTTTGTCCTGCTCTGTGGCAAGCCCACTTCTTGCTGCCAACATTCCATGTGTAGTACTTGGGTATCTGATGATACAACAGTGTCTTCGCAAATTCATCATCCTGGCAGAGATTGAAAAAAGCAGTGAGAGTTGTGTCTTGTGGGACTTTGGCATGCTCATGTAAATTCTCCTCAGTGAAGTACACTATCTGGCCATTCTCAAGGTGTACACTGAGATGAACCACAGTGGGATGTCGCTCATGAATTGGGAAGTTCAGGACCCTCCAGATGGCTTCATTGCTGCTGATATATCTTCCCATTTCATATTGCCGAATCTCATCATGCACAATCCCATCCATTGTCAGACCAAATACAGCCATGTCAGATCCTTTGTTGAGATACTTGAATACATATGTGATGGATTTCACAGAGTGGCAGTGCTCAACATTGATGTGTGCATTGAATAATCATGTGAGGAGTGGACAGTATGGAACAATCCACCTGTTGTCAACTTCAATCTCACAACCAAGAACTCTGATGATTGTTATGAATCCATCTTCTGGTTTTCTCTGATGATACAGTGGGTATCCATCTTGTCTAGTCTGTGTGTCTTTCAGAAGATATCATGGGAACCTTTTTGTGCATTTGTTATCTTTCATGCATGGAGAGTTTGGATTGATGCTTCCACAGAGACCATGTACCATCTGCATTTTGACAGTGTTGAACAGAAGTGGATCAATCAATTACTGGGTCTGGAAGTTCTCAATCTTGAAGCAAAGTCAGAATGTGGGCATGTGGCAGGCCACACTTTTGCCACTCAATTGTGTACATGTAACACTTAATGGCTTCAAAAATCTTTCCCTTGGTGATGACATCCATCAATGCCTTCATTTTTTGTCGGAATACTCTTGCCAGCAAATCATGGCGATGCTGTGGTTTTTGGCCTGGTATCAGTTCATTAGCCAGAACGACTCAGTTTCATCGTGGGAGATGCCAATGATCCGAAATGCCTTGGTTTCCACAGTGTGAAGCCGAGAATGGTGGGAGGCAGGAGCACCAGCCCAGAGGGGAGAGCAGTACTCCATCAGGTTGTGGACGAAAGCCTTGTAAGTGGTCAGGAGCTCAGGTGGGCTGAGGAAGGACTTTGCATGACAGAGGATTCCCAGTCGGCGAGTGGCTTTGGAGGCGAGGTTTGAAATGTGGCTTTCCCAGGAAAGATCATGGCAGATCATGAGACCCAGAAGCTTGAAAGAAAGGACTTCTTCCAGAGGATTGTTGAGAAAGTGGTTGGGGGGGGTGTTCTAAACAGTCCTTTCAGAGAGACATTGTGAGAGCGAGATTTGTCTGGATTGAAAGACATGTTCCACATGTTGGACCAGTTTGTGATTTTACCCAGGTCTGCAGTGAGCGAAGAAGCTGCTGCATGCCAGTATGAAGGATGACAGATGGTACGGCAGAGGGTGAAGTCATCAGCAAAGAGATAAAGAGGATTTTCCAGAGAGTCGGAGAAATCATTGATGAAAACCAGAAAAAGAACAGGGCTCAGAACGCTACCTTGAGGAACTCCAGCATGGCCAGGAAGAGGGGATGAAAGAACTCCATTTAGGGCCACACGTTGACTGACAGGAGAGGAAGTCTGCGAGCCATGGGTGGAGATGGCCTTGCATACCATAGGAAGAGAGTTTGGTGAGCAGGGCAGGGTGCCAGACTGTGTCTAAAGCACGTGATATGTCTAAGGAGATGGCTCTGACTTATTGTCCGGCATTGAGGACCTCCATCCATTGTTGGGAGAGCAGAAGCAGCACATCCAAGATAGAGTGACCTGGTCTGAAACCAAATTGATGATCGGAAATCAGGCCATTGGGGAAGAGGAAGGATTTAATGTCTGAAGCGATGATGGATTCCATAACCTTGCTGATAATTGGGAGAAAGCTGATTGGTCTTTAGTTGCAGGGATCTGTTTTTGCACCGTTTTTTATGCAGGGCAGTAATGTTTGTGGATTTTCAAGCAGATGGCAGATGACCTTGAACAAATGAGAGGGTGAATAGAACAGAGAGAGGGTGAGCCAGAGCAGAGGAGCAGCTTTTTAGGACACGTGGGCTGATGCTGTCTGGACTGGTTGCAGAATCTGAGTTGAGGTTTGACAGCAAGCTCTCCACCTTGTCAGGAGAAAAGGACACAGAGTCCTGGGACAGTTGGGTGTGACTGGGTAAGGTGGGTAGAGAAAGCGATGGGTTTTGGACACAAGATTTCGATGCAAACACCGAGTTCCGGCATTTAGCCTTTTCACGTGCAGTATCAGCAGTGTGGCCAGTTTTGCACATATGTCATGGCATCCTGAGTGTGCTCATGCATGTAGAACAGTCAACATGTGAAACTGGAAGGCAAGATGACCAATTGGCCAATACTGGCAGCATTTCCATCATTGCTCATAGCATCCCTGAGGTGAACATAGTTTTCGACTCGGAGTTTCTTTTGGTTCTTTCGAATGAATCTTAACCTTTCTGCCTCAATTTTGGCATTCATGTCCACAACAAATTGGTGGAGGAGATCTTTGCAATGCAAGATGTGATTGAAATTACCAGTTCTCAGCATAATCCTGTAGGCATAAAAGTCCAATGCAGAAATGTTCTTTTCACTTGGCAGTCCTGTTGTTGGGTCTGTTTGTTGCAGTTTAATATCATATCCATAATCACCCTGCTTGAAAATTAGTGGATACTGAAGTGCATCATATGATGGGTTTGTCTCAGCAATTTTCTGGAGGGAGTTGTTTCTGAGTTGCAGCACAATATCAAAATTGCCATGTTGTTCACCAGCTAGAATGACAGCCACTTCTGATGTGGAGGGTGCATTGAAGCGCCGCTCATGCTCCGCAACTGGAGTTTTGTCTTAATGAATGACAATTTTGTACTCTGGTGTCGTCATCATGGCACACTTGAGACTCAGAACATAGTGGTTTTCTTTGTGGAGCATATCTTGCAACTGCAACACCACTTCCAACTTGGTTTGAATGACATTGTTGCAGCACTGTTCAGCCTGATTTGTATTGTCACCAATGAAGTAGATCTGCAGGAATTTTGGCTCTTCATTTGGTCGTGGCTGTAGACTGCCAATCTGATGGTAAACCTGTCCCTGCACTTTAAATGTGGGCATGTAGCCAGATACTCTGATCTCTTTTTTGTGGAGCCTCAAGATGTCATGTTGAAGCACAAGTTGTATCTTCTGATGTTGCTTTGGAAATGACTTGCATTTGGAGTGTTGACTGTCAACAATGTACGAACAGGTTCAGAAGGAGCATTAATTTGGGTCAGCCGTACCTTGCCACTATTGCAGCATATTCCTGGAGCTTCTCTTGTCCGTTTCATCCCATCGCAGTGCCTGCAAGTAATCGACATTGAGCCAATAGCAACAAATGGATCAGAAGCATAATCCAAGGCTGGATTGTAGAAGAATGCAGACTTTTATTTTACCCTTCAGGGCTGTTTCCTGGATGTAGCCATTCTTGTTGCGTTTGCCTCTCGTCTTTTCTTGCTCTTGAGGAGTTTTAGCTGTTCTGGATGCAGCCATTGCTTCTGTGTTTGCTTCTTGTCTTGCTTTTTGCTCTTGAGTTTTAGCTGCTCTGGATGCAGACATTCCTGTTGTATTTGCATATCAATGGCTTTCTTGCTCTTGAGGAGTTTCAGCTGCTCTGGATGCAGCCATTGCTGTTGCATTTGCTTATCATCTTGCTGTTGAGTTGAGGCTGCTCAAGATACAGCTTTTGCAAGTCGTTTTTTGTCAAGTTTGCTTCTTGTACATTTTCTTCTTTTGGTATGAGCCATCTTCCTGCAAAACAAAGGATGGAGATAGGGGAAGGGGAAAGCGAGGAAGGGGGGGGGGGGGAGAGAGCGACGCCTTACCACACGCCGCAATACACTCTGGGAAGAAGGAGGTGCGAGGGTGGGGGGTGCGGGAGAGAGGAGAGAGGAGAGAGGAGAGGGGAGAGAGGAGAGAGGAGAGACAGGAGAGGAGAGAGGAGAGAGGAGAGAGGAGAGAGGAGAGAGGAGAGAGGAGAGAGGAGAGAGGAGAGAGGAGAGAGGAGAGAGGAGAGAGGAGAGAGGAGAGAGGAGAGAGGAGAGAGGAGAGAGGAGAGAGGAGAGAGGAGAGAGGAGAGAGGAGAGAGGAGAGAGGAGAGAGGAGAGAGGAGAGAGGATACTATATATATACATTATATATATATATTATACATATATATATATATATATATATATATATATATATATATATATATATATATATATATATATATATATATATATATATATATATATATATATATACACATATGGATGTGGAGAGGGATAGAGTGCTGTACTGTATTCGGGTGGGGTGGAGCGAAGATGGGACAGAGAGAGAGGTGGGGGGGGGGGGAGAAGGGAGTTAGCAGAGAGAAAATGTTATGCTGAATGAACAACACACAACAAAAAAAACATTTTAAATAAAATGTAAAAACATAAAAACATAGGATGAAATGTCAAAAAAAACAATAAAACAAACAAGGCAGAATTGACACCACATTATGATGCCACAATACGATTCCACAATCCTCTTATGGTTTAGCATCACGACATATTTTGACATTTTACTTTTGTTGTGGGATTGTAATGGAACAACGTGTGCTTGAGAGGACCCAAGTCAGGTTTTGACAGTTCAGAAAACGCTTGAGAATAAAAAGGTATGGCTATTAAATGCTTATAACTTCACTGTTTAGGAGTTTATGAGCATATCATTGTGTACACATTTGAACGGGTGGCCATTTTTTTCCCCATATCACCCATCTATATGGAGTACAATCATACTCCATGATATATATATATATATATATATATATATATATATATATATATATATATATATATATATATATATATATATTCCTGCAAGCGATCTTACATGGAAGGAGCTCAATATGTTTGAACAAATAATTTTTTTGTTGCCAAAATGTGATGTGAAAATGAAAAAATTAAGTTTTTTCAATAAAATGAAATAAAACATTTCCACTTAAACATTCGGACAGCAGTTCTAAGTTGGAACGGATCAAATTGCTCTTTGAACGGCGTATTGAAAGATGATTTGAAACAATGTTTGAATAGCTTTTTCGTAATATAAAGAGTTCCATTGTTTGGATTTGTGAGGCTTGCGAACCACTAAAGGGATTTCACTCTAAACTTTTCCTCCCTATATGGTGCGTCCGGAATTCCAACCATTACTGGTTATCATGTGTTTTGTTCGATTCCCCTTTAAAACAGAAGTCTCAAGGCACTGCAAACCAAATCTCGTGTGATGGTTTACGGTTTGCATCTCAGAAGCAGCTTTTGCAACTACATCGATTAATAAAGATGTTGAAACTTTCTCACCTGAATGAGCTAATTATACTTCAGAGCAAAATCATTGGTTTTCCTTCTATCATTGTTCTTCGTTCCATCGAAAGTATCCAGAATATATATATATATATATATATATATATATATATATATATATATATATATATATATATATATATATATATATATATATATATATATATACATACATCTTCTTCTTCTTTCGGCTCGCTCCCGTTAGGGGTCGCCACAGCGGATCAACCATCTCCATTTCGCTCTATCCTCCACATCTTCCATTGACACTCCAACCACCCGCATGTCCGCCCTCACCATATCCATGAACCTCTTCTTTGGCCTTCCTCTTCTCCTCCTGCCTGGCGGCTCCATCTTCAACATCCTTCTCCCGATATACTCCGCTTCCCTCCTGAGCACATGTCCAAACCATCTCAATCTCGCCTCTCTCACTTTGTCTCCAAACTGTCCGACCTGCGCTGTCCCTCTAACAGACTCATTCCTTATCCTGTCCATCCTCATCACTCCCAACGAGAATCGCAGCATTTTTAACTCTGCCACCTCCGGCTCCGCTTCCAGTCTTTTTGTTAGTGCCACCGCCTCCAAACCATACAACATAGCTGGTCTCACTACCGTCTTATATACTTTCCCCTTCACCCTTGCAGCTACCCTTCTGTCACAAATCACTCCTGAAACTCTTCTCCACCCACTCCATCCTGCCTGCGCCCTCTTTTTCACTTCTCTCCCACACTCTCCATTACTTTGGGCAGTTGATCCCAAGTATTTAAACCCATCCACCTTCCCCACCTCAGCTCCTTGCAACCGCACCAGACCACCACCCTCCCTCTCATTTACGCACATGTACTCCGTCTTACTCCGACTGACTATCATTCCCCTTCTCTCCAGTGCGTACCTCCACCTCTTGAGGCTCGCCTCAGCCTGCTCCCTACTCTCCCTACAGATCATGATGTCATCTGCGAACATCATAATCCATGGGGACTCCAGTCTGATCTCGTCTGTCAACCTGTCCATCACCATTGCAAACAGGAAAGGGCTCCGAGTCGTTCCTTGATGCAATCCCACTTTTACTTTAAACCGGTCCGTCATTCCTACCGCACACCTCACTGCTGTCACACTGTCCTCATACATATCCTGCACAATCCTCACATACTTCTCCACCACTCCCGACTTCCTCATACAATACCACAACTCCTCTCTTGGCACCCTATCATAAGCTTTCTCTAAATCCACAAACACACAATGTAACTCCTTCTAGCCTTCCCTATACTTCTCATCAACATTCTCAAAGCAAACATCGCATCAGTGGTGCTCTTTCCTGGCATAAACCCATATTGCTGCTCACAGATTGTCACCTCTCCTCTCAACCGAGCTTCCACTACTCTTTCCCACAACTTCATGGTGTGGCTTAACAACTTTATCCCTCTATAATTTCCACACCTCACACATCACCCTTATTCTTGAAAATCGGAACCAGTACACTTAATCTCCACTCCTCCGGCATCCTCTCACTTTCCAAGACTTTATTAAACAATTTGGTTAACAACCCCACTGCCATCTCTCCTAAGCACTTCCATGCCTTCACTGGTATGTCATCTGGGCCAACCGCCTTTCCACTTTTCATCCTCTTCATAGCAGTCCTCACTTCATCCTTTCTGATCCACCCCACTTCCAGATTCACGATCTCCACCTCTTCCAACCATCTCTCTCTCTCATTTTCTTCATTCATCACCTCCTCAAAGTACTCCATCCACCTTCTCAACACACTCTCCTCGCTCGTCAGCACATTCCCATTTGCGTTCTTTATCACCCTAACCTGCAGCACATCCTTCCCAGCTCAGTCCCTCTGTCTTGCCAATCGGTATAAATCCTTTTCCCCTTCTTTTGTATCCAACTTCTCATACAGCTCGTCATATGCCTTTTCCTTGGCCTTTGCCACCTCTCTTTTTGCCTTTCGCCGCCACTCCTTGTACTCCTGACAACTTTCTTCATCTCTCTGACTATCCCACTTCTTTTTCGCCAACCCCTTCTTCCTTATACTTTCCTGTACTTCCTCATTCCACCACCAAGTCTCCTTATCTTCCTTTCTCTGTCAAGATGTCACACCAATTACCTTCCTAGCTATCTCCCTCACAACTTCTGCTGTCGTTGCCCAATCATCCCACCCATCTTTAGCACCATCCAACCCCTGTCTCACCTCCTCCGTAAATTTCACGCAACAGTCTTCCTCCTTCAGTTCCACCATCTGGTCCTTGGTTCAGCCCTCACTCTCTTCCTCAACCTCACCTCTAAAGTCATCCTACAGACCACCAATCGATGCTGTCGAGCTACACTCTCCCCTGCCACCACCTTACAGTCACTAATCTCTTTCAGGTTGCATCTCCTGCTTAAGATGTAATCCACCTGTGTGCACTTTCCTCCACTCTTGTATGTCACCCTGTGTTCCTCCTTCTTCTTGAAATACGTATTTACCACTGCCATTTCCATTCTTTTTGCAAACTCTACCACCATTTGCCCTTCCACATTTCTCTTGTTGAGACCATACCTACCCATCACCTCCTCATCCTCTTTATTCCCTTCCCCAACATGCCCACTGAAATCACCACTCTTTCATCCTTCGATACACTCTCCACCGCTTCATCTAACTCACTCCAGAAATCTTCTTTATACTCTATCTCACACCCCATATGTGGGGCAGATGCACTGATGACATTCATCATCACCCCTTCAATTTCCAACTTCACACTCATCACTCGGTCAGACACTCTCCTCACCTCCAATACCCTCTTGACAATCTTCCTTCAGGATTACCCCAACACCATTTCTCCTCCCATCCACACCATGGCAGAACAGTTTGAAATCACCTCCAATGCTCCTCGCTTTACACCCCATCCACTTGGTCTCTTGTACACACAGTATGTCCACCTTTCTTCTCTCCATCATATCAGCCAACTCTCGCCCTTTGCCAGTCATCGTCCCAACATTCAGAGTTCCAAATCTCACCTGCACATTTCTACCCTTCCCCCTCTCCCACTGCCTCCGGACTCGCCTTCCCCATCGCCTTCCCCATCGCCTTCTCCTCCTTCGCCCAGCAGTAGCACAATTTCCACTGGTACCCTGCTGACCACCGGTACCGGTGGCGGTCGTTGGTAACCCGGGCCTCGACCGATCCGGTATGGAAATTCGTTTTGTTGTCCGCATAATGATTTGGCATAGGTTTTTACGCCGGTGCTCTTCCTGACACAACCCTGGTCGCCTCTTATGACACACAGGGATATGGTACACCTATTCTAACCGGGCATACACCGGGCCGAGTACAACTGGTACTCATCTCGCCGACCTCGGTAGGATGGCAGGCTGAGTCAACCCCTTGGTGTTTTCGACTTGGTTTATAAATAAATAAATACATACATACATACATACATACATACATACATACATACATACATACATAAAGCCTGGTGTTGGCGCAGTGGTTAGGGCAGCGGCTTGGGATCCAAAAGGTCCTGAGTTCAAGCCCCGTTGGGACACTGAATTAATACACCAGGGGGTTGACTCAGCCTATAGCCTGGTGTTGGCGCAGTGGTTAGGGCAGCGGCTTGGGATCCAAAAGGTCCTGAGTTCAAACCCCGTTGAGCCACTGAATTAATACACCAGGAGGTTCACTCAGCCTGTCATCCTTCCGAGGTCGGCGAAATGAGTACCAGTTGTACTGGGCCGGCGTATACCCCGGTTAAAATAGGTGTACCATATCCCTGTGTCGTAAGATGCGACCAGGGTTGCGTCAGGAAGGGCATCCGGCGTAAAACATGTGCCAAATCATAATGCGGATCATACGGATGATCCAATGTGGCGACCCCTAACGGGAGCAGCCGAAAGCAGAAGAAGAAGAGGAGGGGTTGACTCAGCCTGTCATCCTTCCGAGGTCGGCGAAGTGAGTACCAGTGTACTGGGCCGGTGTATACCCCGGTTAAAATAGGTGTACCATATCCCTGTGTCGTAAGAGGCGACCAGGGTTGCGTCAGGAAGGGCATCCGGCGTAAAACATGTGCCAAATCACTATGCGGATCATTCGGATGATCTGCTGTGGCGACCCCTAATGGGAGCAGCCGAAAGAAGAAGAAGAAGATACACATCATATACACATATATATTAATTCAGTGTCCCAACGGGGATTAAACTCAGGACCTTATGGGTCCCAAGCCACTGCCCTAACCACTGCGCCAACACCAGGCTCCTATACACACACACACACACACTTGTGGATACTTCGAGACCTGGGAGGGACCGTTGCACCTTCTGAAACCCGCATATGGACACACACACACACACACGAGAACAAGTATTTGATACACTGTCTATTTTGCAGGTTTTCCCACTTACAAAGCACGTAGAGGTCTGTAATTTTTATCATAGGTACACTTCAACTGTGAAAGACGGAATCCAAAACAAAAATCCTGAAAATCACATTATATGATTTTAAAATAATTAATTTGCATTTTATTGCCTGAAATAAGTATTTGATCACCTACCAACCAGGAAGAATTCTGGCTCTCACAGACCTGTTAGTTTTGCCTTTAAAAACCCTCCCATTCTCCACTCATTACCTGTATTAACTGCACCTGTTTGAATTACCTGTATTAACTGCACCTGTTTGAATTACCTGTATTAACTGCACCTGTTTGAACTCATTATCTGCATAAAAGACAGATGTCCACATTCAATCAATCAGACTCCAACCTCTCCAGAATGTGCAAGACCAGAGAGCTGTCGAAGGACATCAGGGACAAAATTGTATATTTGCACAAGGCTGGGATGGGCAACAGGACAATAGGCAAGCAGCTTGGTGAGAAGGCAACAACTGTTGGTGCAATTATTAGAAAATGAAAGAAGTTCAAGATAACAGTCAATCTCCCTTGGTCTGGGGCTCCATGCAAGATATCACCTCGTGGAGCCTCAATGATCATGAGAAAGGTGAGGGATCAGCCCAGAACTACACGGCAGGACCTGTTCAATGACCTGAAGAGAGCTGGGACCACAGAAACAAAATAAACCATCAGTAGCACACTACGCCGTCATGGATTAAAATCCTGCAGCGCACGCAAGGTCCCTCTGCTCAAGCCAGCGCATGTCCAGGCCTGTCTGAAGTTTGCCAATGACCATCTGGATGATCCAGAGGAGGAATGGGAGAAGGTCATGTGGTCTGATGAGACCAAAATAGAGCTTTTTGGTTTGAACTCCACTCGCCGTGTTTGGAGGAAGAAGAAGGATGAGTACAACCCAAAGAACACCATCCCAACCATGAAGCATGGAGGTGGAAACATCATTATTTGCGGATGCTTTTCTGCAAAGGGGACAGGATGACTGCACCGTATTGAGGGGAGGATGGATGGGGTCATGTATCACGAGATCTTGGCCAACAACCTCCTTCCCTCAACAAGAGCATTGAAGATGGGGCGTGGCTGGGTCTTCCAGCATGACAACGACCCGAAACACACAGCCAGGGCAACTCAGGAGTGGCTCCGTAAGAAGCATCTCAAGGTCCTGGAGTGTCCTAGCCAGTCTCCAGACCTGAACCCAGTAGAAAATCTTTGGAGGGAGCTGAAAGTCTGTGTTACCCAGCGACAGCCCCGAAACCTGAAGGATCTGGAGAAGATCTGTATGGAGGAGTGGGCCAAAATCCCTGCTGCAGTCTGTGCAAACCTGGTTAAGAACTACAGGAAAGGTCTGATCTCTGTAATTGCAAACAAAGGTTTCTGTACCAAATATTAAGTTCTGTTTTTCTGATGTATCAAATACTTATTTCATGCAATAAAATGCAAATTAATTTTTTTTAAATCATACAATGTGATTTTCAAGATTTTTATTTTGGATTCTGTCTTTCACAGTTGAAGTGTACCTCTGATAAAAAATTACAGACCCCTACGTGCTTTGTAAGTGGGAAAACCTGCAAAATCGGCAGTGTATCAAATACTTGTTCTCCCCACTGGTATATATATATATATATATATATATATATATATATATATATATATATATATATATATATATATATATATATATATATATATATATATATATATATATATATATCAAAAACTTTTGTTGTTTTCTCATCTCATTATAGGAATGGCTGCCCTTCAGATTCAAAGAAGGCCTTTCACCTGAGACATGTGAATGACCTGGCCAATTTGTTTATTGTGTAGAAGTTTCTGCCCAGACAGCCTCCATTGTGTATGACAGCAAGGAAAGCAAGTTGGTGTCAAGGAGCCTTCAAGAAGGCCAGACCACTTGAAATCCACAGTCCATCAAGGAATTTGTAATTTTTTCAGGGTGCTAGGATTAACTCAACGATTGTTTACGAAGGATTTTGATGAACGGTACACATATTGATGCATCAATTCACACGTAAAACACTAAAATGATAGTTAAGAGCTGGGATTCAAACCCAGGATTAAAAACATAAAGGCGAGTGCACATATATTTAAGCTAACTAACACACACACACACACACACACACACACACACACACACACACACACACACACACACACACACACACACACACACACACACACACACACACACACACACACACACACACACACACACACACACACACACACACACACACACACAAAAATAAGTGAATTTGTATATTTGTTTTGATCCTCAATAAATTGGAATGAAAGTGTGTGTGTGTGGGGGGGGGGGGGTTGTTTCAATAACGTAACTTTCAGGCAGAGTCCATAACTATGTTCCTCACAGAGAAAGTCCGTAACTATGTTCCTTACAGAAAGTCCATAATTATGTTCCTTACAGACAAAGTCCATAACTATATTCCTTACAGACATATTCCACAGCAATGTTAGTCGAGGATTAATGGGGTTTCTGAGGCAGCCATTCAAATGAATGGGGGGAAAGGGAAAAACTTTCTGACTCAAGCCCCAAAAACCCAAAAAAGGAGACAAATTTCCTCCCCCTCCCATACAAGCAAATGTAAAACTGACTTACTCATTAAAGCACTTCTCTCCCTTCATATTTTCATTCCATTCAAAGAGTGAACCAATGAATATTTGTCCATGTTCTACCTTGGGGAATAACTTAATTTTCCTATTCCATTCATCACCATCAAGTGTATTCACAAAGATGACTTTGGAAATTAGTTTTTGGTTTAAATGTCTTTGTTGAGCAGAAATGAAATGATAAACTTCTCTCAATGCTCTTTAAAATTAAACTCAAACATGAATACATTATGCACATTCTGTCAGCTGTCTGAGTGCAGCTGAAAACAGGAAGCTTGGGAAAAATTTCCAGAATTACTGAGCTGTTGAAAAACAGGAAAGAGAACAATGAGGCAACTCCAGGCAAAGATCCAACTAACTTCCTCCAACATGGTTTATCAGCCAGGCATTTCTTTTCTGTTTCACAGTTTTTCATTTTTCTCATCTTGACCCTATGGTAAATGACTGAGACATGAACTATCTTTCATCTGACAAAGAAGATAACCCATCACAATATTGGTAAGTTCGTGTGTTTGTGTGTGTATTGTAAAGTCTGGCTTCCTCTTGGAATGATGGTGAAGCAATTGATTATTAATTAAATCACTACGACTAAAGGCCCGGTCACACCTTGACGTTTTAGCCAGCGATGGCAACGTATTAAAATTTATGTAAAACGCTGGCTTACGTTGAACTTTTGATGTTTTTTTTTAAAGATTCGGACGTATTCATAGCGACTTAGTCTTATGTATAACGCATTGGTAACGGACACAGAACGTTTCGTTGTGTTATAGATAACTTATACCAACGAATGCTGAACCTGTTGTCGGCCTACACAACCGATGCCCAACGATAGTCTAACTTAGGCATAGCGCATTGCACGCATCGCCGACGATGTCGTGACGTAGCCTATTAAAAGGCTGACGCACAACGATTCGAATCATCACTGCCGTAGAAATGGAAGTGTCAATATCGCGGTCACACCTTGGCGATCTTGCCAGCGTATGCCGACCTAAGAAAAATGTGTCTAAAACGTTGGGGCACGTCAAATACGGTATGAGTAAGTTTGGTATACGTGAGTAGAACGCTAAAGTACGCTATCATACGTCGTAGTAAGTAGAGTACGTCAAGAAATTTTAAACATGTTCAAAATTTTACGACGTACTCGGCGTATGACACACGTTCCGCATGCGATGGGGATAAGTTTTACACACGATATGTGGACGCTTACACACGTCCACAAAGGCTACTTATAAGCTACTCATAAGTCGAAACACGTCGCGGTAATGTCTTTTTTACGCGAAACTTATTTCTAACTTATGTTTGACGTGCTTTGAACCAATTCTTTACGTAGTCCCAACACACATCGACGTATGTAGACGTATTCCAATGACGTCTTCCGGTCGACAAAAAAATAAATGAATGTGTTTCTAGCTTACAACTGCCATATAAAGACGTGTTCCCAGCGGTTTTGGGAATTGGTATATAAAAATGCTGCTCATAAAAGGGGAACCCAACAGTGTTTTCGAGTCCTTTTTGAGTCGATGTCCATGTCAGCAGTAACAGTATCAGTATCAGTATCAGTATTAGTATTAGTAGTAGTTTGTTCATGTTGGCAGTAGTAGGTGAGTGTGAGGGGGAGGGTGTGGGTTATGATGGATCGTCCTTGCGTTTAACGATTTAACTATTTAAATGATAAACTCAACGATTTAAATGGTTGCAACTCCACTATTGAAAGTAGACGCTTGCGCTCAACAATTGGATTTTTTTTTACACTCAACGACTTTTAAACGGTACCACTCAGCTATTTTCATTGTTTACAATAAACAATTTAAATTGCTGTCACTCGCCTTTGTTTTTTGATGCTGGGGTTTGGAAATTTGAAGCGTTTCTTCTGAACGTGTTAAAACGCTCAAACTCGACTATTTTAAATAGACGCTGCCGATGGACAATTGGAATCATAGCCAAGCTAGACATCGAAGTGTGAACATCCTCGTCATGCCGAAGAAAAGTTTGAAGAATGCTGCAAATAAGTGTCCTGGCCGTGGCCGTGGACGCTGACGCAAGGACGATCCATGATACCGACGTCTTTCAGCCTATGAGTAACTTAAAAGTAACGTCTGTCGATGTGTGGCAACGATCGCGTAACGTGCCAACAACACGTTAATCATAGGTTAGAAATAAGTTTCGGGTATGCTAAACATTACCTCAGCGTGTCTCAACTTATGATTAACTTACAAGTAGCATGTGTTGACGTCTGTCAACGATCGCAGACCGTGCATACAACTTGTGGCCAGCGTAGCGGAACGTGTGAGTCATACGCCGGCATATGTCGTGAAATTTCAAGCATGAAAAAATTGGAGGACAACCAAAAAGTACAACGTTTAAAGCCAGCGTACAACGACGTATGGCAGTGTTTTTCAGCGTGCTCTCAATGTTATCAAAACTTACCCATAACGTATTCAACGTGTGCTAGCGATTTAGAAAAAAAATTCAAAAATCGGCATACGTTGGCTAAAACGTCAAGGTGTGACCGGGCCTTAACAATTATTGTTTTTTTTTAACAGGTTGTCCCCAATAACTACATCGTTGATAACTGATGTTGAAAATGAATTATCTGAATTACACGACGAGTGGATAAAAATGAATGACTTCCTTGAAGACATTTATTCGTTTTGAAATGAACTGAATGATATTATTGTTGACTGGAAAGAATTACTCTCACGTCATCTGACCTTGAATGAGTCGAGTCCAAGGTGAGGAATTATCGCTCTGTCTCTGTCTCCGTGTGTGTATATATGTGTATGTGTGTGTATATGTGTGTGTGTGTGTGTGTGTGTGTGTGTTTGTGCATGCGTGTGTGTATGTGCGTGTGTGTTTGTGTGTCTTTGACTCATCATTATTATTTTTTATTTTTCAGTTAAAACACCTGTCTGGATGAATCAAACACACAACTTAATCTTCTGGCGGAATCTGACATGACACTATCTTCTGGAGGTAAAAGTTATATTTATTATTTTATTAATATCATAAAATAATCATCTTTATAAACCCTAATTGTTCTTCACACTTTGTTTCAAAACAGAATATGGTATCCGAGTTTCAAAATCACAAGACATCTGAAGCAGATTGCTGGGAAAGATCGTCCATTTTCGCAACTGAATATTTGCCCAAAGAAAAATGTTTAATATTTTCAATCTTGATTAATTATATTTGCTTTCCTTATAATTATCTGATTTTGAATTACAAGAAAAGAATAAAGGAGATGTAAGGAGGGGGGAGGGGGGGTAGGTGCGCTCCCCCAACGCCCCACCACCCCTCTCATCCCACCCCACTCGCCATGTGTGTGTGGGGAAGGGTGGGGGTGTGATGAGGGGGGTGGTGGGTCAAAGCTGGGGGCACACAGGGGGGTGGGGCTTGTGTGGGTGGGTGAAGCTTGTGTGGAGGGGTGGGGCTTGTGTGGGTGGGTGGAGCTTGTGTGGGTGGGTGGGGCTTGTGTGGGTGGGTGGAGCTTGTGTGGATGGGTGGGGCTTGTGTGGGTGGGTGGAGCTTGTGTGGGTGGGTGGCGCTTTTGTGGGCGGGAGGTGCTTGAGTGGTAGGGTGGGGCTGGTGGGGGTGGGTGGAGCTTGTGTGGATGGGTGGGGCTTGTGTGTATGGAGTTTGTGTGGATGGATGGGGCTTGTGTGGGTGGGTGGAGCTTGTGTGGAGGGGTGGGGCTTGTGTGGGTGGGTGGGGCTTGTGTGGGTGGGTGGAGCTTGTGTGGATGGGTGGGTGGAGCTTGTGTGGATGGGTGGGGCTTGTGTGGGTGGGTGGAGCTTGTGTGGATGGGTGGGGCTTCTGTGGGTGGGTGGAGCTTGTGTGGATGGGTGGGGCTGGTGTGGGTGGGTGGAGCTTGTGTGGATGGGTGGGGCTTGTGTGTATGGAGTTTGTGTGGATGGAAGGGGCGTGTGTGGGTGGGTGGAGCTAGTGTGTATGGGGTTTGTGTGGATGTGGTTTGTGTGGCTGTGGTTGTGTGGATGTGGTTTGTGTGGATGTGGTTGTGTGGATGTGGTTGTGTGGCTGTGGTTTGTGTGGGTGGAGCAAACTTTTTTAAAAAATTAAATAAACATGTTGTGTGTGGGGAACTAATTAACTAATCACTAATTATGTGAGTATGATGGATGTGGATGGTGTTTGCGTAGGTGGGGCTTGTGTGGGTGGGGTTTGTGTAGATGTGGTTTTCGTGGGTGGAGCTTGTATGGGGTGGGGTTTATGTGTGTGGAGCTTGTGTGTATGGGGATTGTGTGGATGTGGCTTTTGTGGATGGGGTTTGTGTGGATGTGGTTTTTGTGGATGGGGTTTGCATGGATGAGGCTTGTGTGGGTGTAATCAAAAAGGGGCGGAGTTAAAAAAGGGGTGGAGTCTAATTTTTTTAGTATTTTTTTTCAATTTATCTTTGTCTTTTGCAATTCCTGTGAATAAAATGAACCTAAAATCTCTTCCCCCTTTAAATCATATACCTTATAAGTCCAAGAAACTGTATATATTACATCAACGATTTTAAAAAAGTTCATTTGTCAATCGCTTTGTATAACCTTTTTCAAAATAAGATTTCCACCTATATATTCTTACAATATCACCAACTTTGAACTTAGGCTTTCTGACATTGATCTCTTTTTCATATTCTAATTTTGTAAATGTTTCTGATGGTTTGGTATTCGTTGAGGTGTGAATCGTGTCATTATACTAATCTGCAACATCCTGAATTAAAGATGACCATTGTTGAGAACCGAGTTGAGTGAATGTTTTACATTGTCTCTCTTTTAAAGTGCGATTGAATCGCTCAATAACAACCGCTTTTCCTTCATTAAAGGTGCTGCATAATATAATGTTGTTATTTTAAAGAAAATTCATAAATGTTTTGTTGTAGAACTCTGTACCCTCATCAGTCCACAATTTTTTAGGTTTTCACTTACTTTTATCAAATGTCTGTTGGAAGGCTGACATGAGTGTATTCCCCGTTTTGTTTTTCAAAGGGACAACCCACGCATATCTACTCCTCAAATCAATAACGGTGAAAGCATACTTGTACCCCTTATCATAATTGAGTTCAATTAAATCAGCAGACCAGATATAATCAACTTCCTTGGAATAAACCTTCCTTCTATGAAACTTTGTGATAATTGGTTTATGCAATTCATCAGCTAATTGCTTTTCAATCTTAATGACATCATTAGAGCCTATAAGTTTTTTGAATTTCCAAGCCCAAGTTTCAATTTATCACTGATCATCTTCTTCATGATGAACCTCTCAACTTTTTCTCTCAAGGTTGGATTTTGTATCAGAGACAAATTATACAACATTTCTCTATCGGCTTCATGTTTTTCTTCCAACGTTGTGATATTTCCATCATCAATATCGTGCCTCATGCACACTTCATCAACCATATTGATAGGTTTGCTCCACGGTTTAGGATTGTCAGCCTCATCGAATCTTTTATTCAAGTTTGTTCCTGGACCAAAGAAAGAATACCCTGGTAGATGTAATTCCCCTGCTATTCCAGTAGTTGTAAATTTACTTCCTGATAAAAACTTTTGTATATCTCCCCCATCTTTGTGTTTTGGGAATTGACTCTTTTTTGAGCCACACACCGAACATGTACCTTTTTGTATAACCCTATTATTTTTACTTTTAACATCCAAGATATTTTCACTCTTGGTTTTCTTTTTGCATTTTAGACAATAACTCATTTATTTATGAGAAAAATTCTGACAGAGTGTGAAAACCTTTTTAGTTTCTTACATGCACATTTGAATCTTAATTTTTAAAACATAAAGAATCCTCAGAAATGTCTTCACTCTCTCCTCCATTTATTTAAGAAAAAAATGTAAAACTTTAATTAAAGTCGATCACACCAAGGAAAACGATGTTAATAGTCTTGACGCAAATATTTCTAATGGACTCGTCAATTCTTTCTTTTCCTCCTCGGTGCGTTGATATTTATTTATTTTCTGTAATACCCCCAATCTTTTTCTAATCTCACTGGTTTCCATATTTTTATATTTATTTATTATCTCTCTTTCCTCCCTCTCCTTCTTCTCTCTCTCTCTCTTCTCCCTTGCCTCCTTCTCTCTCTTCTCCCTTGCCTCCTTCTCTCTTCTCTCTCTTCTCCCTCTCCTCCTTCTCTCTCTTCTCCTTCTCTTCCTTTGTCTTAGTTTCTTCAAATCCTTCCTCGTCCCTTTCTATCGTTGAATCACTTTCATCCCATAGAATATCATACATATATTCATCAGGATTTCTTGTTATTCCTGTATCCAAAATAATTTTTTTTACAACAGGAAACCAGTAAAATTTCTTATGAATTTCTAAGAGCCTTGCATTTTCTTAACTGTAAATTTTTTTCAAAGTTGTTGCCTCCTTTTTTCTTTTTTTTTCAAAGTAAATTCTTCAAAGTTTTTTTAAAATATTTTAATTAAATCCAAAGTTGTTGGTTTATTAACATCAGTGTAAAGCTAATCTTTTATTGAAAATACCTCATTCTTTTATTGTCGAACATATTCATGAAAATACCGAATACCCTTTTCTTGAAGGTATGCTTGGACACAGAAATGATAATTTTCTTGAAGCCTTCTTGCTGTCATATATGTATTAGAAATATATGACAGATTAATTTGACAGGAAATACCTCCCAATCTTCCCATAGTTAAATCATTTTGTATTTCCTTACTTATTATATATAATCCTGTTCTTTGTGTTTTCATGATATAAACTATGGCAAACCCATTGTTGATTTTACCCTTATTAAATTCTTTTATTTGTTGTTTGCTGATCGTTCTTCCACAAAACTCATTCTCGGCACCAAGTGGATAATATTCTTCCTTACGAGACTGATTTAATTGTTCCAGGTCTTCTAGGTTAATTTTAAATGACCAATTATACCCTAAATCATTCATATCATATCACCATTGTTCTATTCTCATACAAACGATACGCCCTTCTTTAAAAATTTTTTATTTTAATTGGAACTGTGAATTCTGTATGACCTGGAGATAAAATCAACACTTCTGTATTTTTGGAATAGAGCCTGGCGTTGGCTTAGTGGTGAGGGTGGCTGGCTTGGGATCCTAAGGTCCTGAGTTCAAGCCCCGTTGGCTGCTGAATTAACACCAGGGGGTTGACTCAGCCTGTCATCCTTCCGAGTCGGCGAAATGAGTACCAGTGTACTGGTCCCGGTATATGCCCCGGTTAGAATAGGTGTACCATATCCCTGTGTGTCGTAAGAGGCGACCAGAGTTGGCGTCAGGAAGGGCATCCGGCCATAAAACATTGCCTCAAGAAAAGCTAACCCCTGCACAGCAGGGAAAAATGGCTGTAAAAACGGCTGTTTGTATCTTTGGAATACACAGCCGTTTTATGCAAGGATATATATTGTGATAAATCAATTAATCCGCCAAGTCATTCGCATCAGTCGGGCTTGGATGATATATTAATTTACAAGCCGGCAGGCGACATTAGTGGTCGCTAGACTAAGGCGAATTTGAAATATGTAGATAAGAGAACACATGAGATGGTTTTTTTGCCGTTCGTTCTTCCATATAGGTACATGACGAGCAACTGTCCATTCATCATTTGCGTTCGATTCCCTAACCCTACGTTAGGGAATCCCAACGCGAACATTGAGGTGAAAGCATATAATAATATAATTGCATACTAGTCATACAGTTTTTGATGGATCGGGCTGAAATTTTTTGACAAAGAGGTTGATTATAGTGCGCATAAAAGTGCGGACGCCGATTTTTAATTTTTCGAAAAAAATTTTTTTTGCGGATTTAAAAAAAAATTTCAAAGTCCCGTTGCTATGCAACAGTGGCGTCCATAGCAACGGTGCTTAAAATCATACAACTAGATCCTGGTATGAACCTACCAGGCAGGTTTCATCAAAATCGGTTGACTCCTCTGGCCTCCAGAGCTGTCCATTACATACAAACAAACAGACAGACATACAGACACACGGAAAACCTGAGACTAAGGGTAGTCTAGCGACCACCCAATAAGCATTTTCATATTAATATTATTTGCTATACTATATTTCTGTCATTCAGCCTGTGCCTTTGCGTAATAATTTGATAAATCAATATCCAGTTCTTGGGATACACCAAAGATAGAACCATCTTTACCAACATAAGTCTTTTATATTAGACGAAAAATAGTCATTAAAAAATTTACTTTTGTTGAGTTGAAATAACACATATAGACACAAGCCGGTAGGCGGACATGGGTAGTCGCCTACCCAATAAAACCTGACGCAATGGGCCCGTTCAATTGGGGAATGACCTGGGATTAAGCACAAGAAAATTCATGATTCTAGCTTCAAGGGTTAATGCTGCAGATTGTTTTTTCGTTAAAATACCCCTACATTTAGAGGTTTTTCGGCCGCTGCGAGGCAACAGAGGGTCCATAGCAACGGTTCTTTCTCACACATAACTAGGACATACCATGAACCTACCATACCAGTTTCATGTATATCTGACTCATAGTCTGAGATATAACGAACTTCGTTTTTTTATTGTTTTAGACCAGGGTTCATTCATAGTCTATCTTCTCCGACAGTTTTCATAGGATCCGGCTGGAAGTTTTCGACAATATGGCTGAATGTACTGCCCACAGTCGCTCATGGCCCGATTTTTGATTTTCGAATTTTTTTTTTTTAATGATTTTTCAAAAATTTCAAAGTCCCATTGCTAGGCAACGGTGTTGTCCATAGCAACGGTTCTCATTTGTACACAACTAGGTCATGGTATGAACCTACCAACCAAGTTTCATCGAAATCGCCATTGTATTAACGGAGCACTGGACCGAAAAGACAGACAGACAGACAGACAGACAGACAAGCCGGTAGGCGGACATGGGTAGTCGCCCGTTGCAAGGCAATGGAGCGGTCCATAGCAACGGTTCTTTCTCACACATAACTAGGACATACCATGAACCTGCCATTCCAGTTTCATGTATATCTGACTCATAGTCTCTGAGATATAACGAACTTCGTTTTTTTATTGTTTTCGACCAGGGTTCATTCAAAGTCTATCTTCTCTGATAGTTTTCATAGGATCCGGCTGGAAATTTTTGACAATATGGCTGAATGTACTGCCCACAGTCGCTCATGGCCCGATTTTTGATTTTCGAAATTTTTTTTTTATGATTTTTCAAAAATTTCAAAGTCCCGTTGCTAGGCAACGGTGGTGTCCATAGCAACGGTTCTCATTTGCACACAACTAGGTCATGGTATGAACCTACCAACCAAGTTTCATCGAAATCGCCATTGTATTAAAGGAGCACTGGACCGAAAAGACAGACAGACAGACAGACAAGCCGGTAGGCGGACATGGGTAGTCGCCCGTTGCAAGGCAATGGAGCGGTCCATAGCAACGGTTCTTTCTCACACATAACTAGGACATACCATGAACCTGCCATTCCAGTTTCATGTATATCTGACTCATAGTCTCTGAGATATAACGAACTTCGTTTTTTTATTGTTTTCGACCAGGGTTCATTCAAAGTCTATCTTCTCTGACAGTTTTCATAGGATCCGGCTGGAAATTTTTGACAATATGGCTGAATGTACTGCCCACAGTCGCTCATGGCCCGATTTTTGATTTTCGAAATTTTTTTTTTTATGATTTTTCAAAAATTTCAAAGTCCCGTTGCTCGGCAACGGTGGTGTCCATAGCAACGGTTCTCATTTGCACACAACTTGGTCATGGTATGAACCTACCAACCAAGTTTCATCAAAATCACCATTGTATTAACTGAAATCGCCATTTTAAAGACTGATAATAAGGGTAGAACAAATCTCAAAAAAAAAAAAAATTAAAATAAATTTTGTTTTCGACAAGATCGACAACCCAACAAACATAGACGGAAAAACTGATAATAAGGGTAGAACAAATTTCAAAATTAAAAAAAATATATAAATAATTTTTTTTCGACTGGATCGACTACCCACTAAATGAACACAACACTTGCAATTTAATTATTGGACTTGAAATGTTTGTTAAACACCATTCTGTAAGAATTTTATTTCTTCAACAGGTGGTGGAAGACCAAAACCATCAAAATAATATTTGTCTTGACTATTAAAAATACAAACCCAATGAGAACCGTTCCCATTATTATCTTCTAAGTTCATAATAATATTCTTTGTATGTTTAGGCAAGTTTGTTAATTCATCTCTCATACAAATAACCACATTATGAATTTTTAATGTCTTACAATATTTGACAAGTTCTAAATTTGTGATTGTATTCTTTCTAAATTCTTTAAACCACTCATCAATGCTCATTCATTAATTAGAAATATATAATCCATAACCCCTTTTAGTTAATTTTACACCTGCTTGTGCGATAGAAGAAAGCATATCTCGAAATAACAATCTCGCTTTATCAGGCAAACTTTCAAGTTTTTCAGCAAAATCTACAATTACACCACTTCCACTAATTTGTTTCTCCAACTCTTTGTTATGTCTTTCCAATTATTTTTGAGCCTGGAGTTGAGGCTTCCTTTCATTGGCAGTTTTCACCGCTGCTGAAATATCACCTGTCAATGCTCCAGCCACACTTAAACCAGCAAATAAAGGAATTAGAAATGGGAGAAATCCTCCACTCGTCTCTCTTATTGAATATTTATTCAACATTGGTTTTGACATTTTAATTTTAAGTGAGCCAGCAGTATCATTCAAGATTTTCACCTGTTCTCTTGTGAGCAAAACATAAATTCTTACTGCTCCTTTTCTCTGAATTGAATTAACGTTAATCATACAAGGCTTTTGATTTTGAATACAAGATGATAGTTTATGAAGATTGATTTGATTAACATATACCCCAGTTGGCACTTTACTACTCATTTATTTATCCAAAAAATTATGTGAGACTCATCATAACACCATTATCTATATTAATCTGTAATTCTGTTTCTTCCAAAATCGAACAATATGTATCGACTTCTTCACTCTCTCCTCTTTCAATGTATAGGGAAGTATCCACTCTATTAGACTTCATAGTTTCCTTTTGAGCACTCAGGTCAATGGCATAGATTGTATACAGAATTTTAAATGCTGTCATAGCCATTGCTTTCACACACCTTTTGGTAACACTTGTATGCTTCAGCATGTTCCATCTAGGGAAAGGCGAAGTTGTTTCACCTGAGCATTATCACTCAATGCATTATTCTTATCAGTAGCAGTATCACCATCTGGTTTAAAAAAATGAGCCACAGATATCGTGGCTTTCCTTCCAGAACACCCAAATTCCACGTGTAAGTGGTTTGGTTCAGTTTAACGTGTTGGCGTCTTCTTTTAAGGTACGATACATTGAGTTGTTTCTTTGAGTTAAGTCTTCGATTCAACATCTCTTCTGTTTTAAGATTAGGAGTATAGTCACTGATATACCAACTAATTTCATCAATAACAAATTTATTCTGAGCAGCAAAAGCATGAGCCACACCAAAAAGCAATCTATTTTCATTATCATTCCTTTGCAGTTGAAATCTAATTTTAAGACCATACAGAACTTTATCTTGATCACAAAATCCAAATAAACCTTTAAGAGGAACTGCCACAGTAAAACTATTATCTGCGTTTGTATCATCATTATACATTCCTTTCCTTTGACTATATACAGGGTCTGTGTTTGTTCCCGTTGACATATCAGGAATAAAACCTTCGACAGCCCCCTTTCCCATTCTATCACAAAATGAATATAGTGTAAATTTCATCATTTCAGATGTAGCAGAGACATAATCTACTGCTTCAACTTCTTGTGTTCCAATGTACAAATGAACACTATCAAACATTTTCCAGAAGAAATTATTTACGAGTTCCACGTTTGTGTTATTTGCAGCCTTAGTGAATGTAAAATTACACAACAAGAAACTTTCGGATAGATTCAAATAAGTTTGTTGATTATTTATTTCAAAACTTTTTGTTGCATTTGCATTCCACTCTGTTCCAGTTATTGCATTTACCTTGAAGTAGTCTTCTTTGTTAGGAGAGTTTGAGATGACAATAGTGTCATCCAAATCATAGATAATATCAATTGCTTCCATACTTGTATTTATTTATGAAAAAAAGATGTTAAAACTTTTGAAACCCTGACCCAAGTATTTTAATTATTTTCTGTCGTTCTTGGGGAGACAACTGAGTTTTGCCTTTCTTAATTTCTTTTATTGCTTGTAATTTATGAGATTCCTTTTGGGCATCTTTTATACTCTTTATAGCACCCGCTACATTTCCCACAGCAGAAGCAGTTGAACCAATTAGGTCTTTATGTTGAAGAATAGTTGAACCTATACCCATTAGAGTATCAATTATCCCATCTCCTTTTTTTCTAAATTGATGTCCAACACCCCTTTGTCTCTTAGGTTTATAGTATCCTCTACCAAGATACATACCTTCCCCCTTGTAGTATGGGGAAAGGAACATCACATCCCCTGTAATTATTTTATATTTTCTCAACTGGTGTTTCCTCACAATAACCATCGTATTTATTTCTTGGAAAACTTCACGGAGGTGAATTATGATGGATATACAGTAATACCTTGACATATGAATGCACTAACTTACGAGTATTCCGAGTTACGAGCCGTTGGTCAGACGATTTTTTGCTTTGTGTTACGAGTCTAGATCCGAGTTACGAGTGGAGCGAGCTTTGAGACGCATGCAGCCAAGCAAGCGAACACCCGCATCTCCCACCTTTTCACGCATCTCCCGCCACTCGCTCATTCAGTTCTCTTGGTTATCTCGTTGAGTAGGGTCGTACCGTAGTAATCTGCGTTGTGTTTAGCTCTTGTTTTTTTATTGGTGCAGTTATTTTGTTAGGAATAAAAAAAATAAAATGAAAAAAAAAATTGTCGCAATTAAGTTTAGCGATAAAGTGAAGTAAAAAAAAATTGTATCAATTACGTTTAGCGATAAAGTGTGATGAGACCTTCAAATCTCCTCTGCCTATCTCCACCACCACCACTGCCGCCACTGCCACCTCCACCAGAATCTTCTGTAAGCCGAAGTTGTCTCATCTCCAAGGTAAATACACTTTATAAAACCAGTTTATTTATTTATATTCTATATTATTATCTTTGTATGATGTTTTGTATTAATTATTTATTATTTATAAATACATTTCTCATTTTTAAAACTACGTAACAAAGAAATTAGGGTGCTTTTGGGGGGGGGGGGCTGGAACTGATTAATGGTATTTTAATTAATTTCAATTGGGAAAATTGTTTTGATATATTAGCAAACCGAGTTACGAGCTCGGTCACAGAGCGAATTAAACTCATATGTCAAGGTATTACTGTAATTTCTCCATTAAAAGAAATCATGCGATTATCTTGGTCGGTTATCCTAAAATTTACTCTGTGTATGTTTTTTCCTGACACAGGTAGACAAACCAGATTTTTGGGTTCCATATTTTTTGACACCGACATTATTTTTTGACACCGGCATTTTTTGACATTATTGAATTTATAACCAATTGGGGTTGAGTATACACTGAATGAAAATATTGTATTTGTTCTTATTCCATCATTATAAGTGCCATCAATCCAATCACAGTGAATTCATACCGAATTTATGCCCGAGGTTATTTGAATAACATTATCACTGTAAAACGTCCCATTAGTTTCAATCTTTTTTGAGGAGAAACCCAATAACTCTAAATGAATGATCAATTGTGAAATCAACCTTGTAGTTATTTTTAAAGTTTAATCGTTGATTTTGAATATCTATAACAATATTTTTTGATTCATCACCCTGTTCTTTCATAAGATGAGCAATTTCGGAAGATATTTGAGAAATCTCATATGCTCCGGGTGAAACTGTTATCATTTTGTATCCACTTCCCGGATTATAACTAAACTTGTCATTTTTCTCGGTGATATTAAATAAGGTATTATAAGTTTCCAAGGACAATATAGACGCCTCATCAACATCAAAACCGAATGATATAATCTTAACCCCATTTCCACTCAGATGTTTAATAATTTGTCTCATTCCTTCTGGATTACTTTCTAATATCCCAAGACCACCAGATTTTAGTTTCTTTAACTCACTCTTACAATGTGAATATTTTGTTGTACCAAAAGAAACCTCCTCAAATATTTGACCTTCATTCCTCAATCGCATATGTTCCTCCACTGAAATACAATAATAATCTTCACCTTCTACTTCTCCAGGTCTTATTGCTCTTGTTGTTGATACAATATGAACTACATGGTGCTTTTTAAGCAAATTTACAATATTCTCATTTGTACGATACAAGAACCTTGATTTATGAAAGTTTTTTTTCCAGAAGCAGATTTACCCACAAGATTTATAATAATAGTTGTCATTTATATATGTAATTGTTTATAGAATAAAAAAAATATGTCCCTTTATATCTCATCTTGTTTCACAACAATATATTTATATTTTTCAGTCGTGTGCTTCATACAAATCCCCAAATTCCTTTTTACGACATAATGTAGAACAATTGTCTCTCCAAAAAGTGTTTATATCTATTGAATTTAACTTGAATAAAATAAAAGTATGAGCATTGTTTCTTATTGAGCGATGAGAAAGTTGAAAGTATGATTGACTAAGATAAATACAATTATAAGAAGAAGGTCTCCCTCTTGTGTAGTAGCTATCCCTTACCGTTTGGTTTCTATTATTAGCACAATCATCAAAAATAATGAGGTTGTTTTTTGATTTATCCAAATCTTGGGGAGAAGGTATATCATCCGTATTATCACTAACAATACAAGTTATCGGTTTTCATTTCTTTTTATATCTCTGTATATCACAAAATAGTTGTATTATATCTTCAATGTTGTAATCATTTAGTTTGTTTTGAAGTTTAAATAAACCGATTATATCTTCTCTTTGAAGTCCAGCATTAAAACCTTGTGAGAGTAGTTGATACTCAGGTTGAAACCTCGACCTTGTGAAAATTATTAAATTATCATAATCCAAAAAGTTGGGAGTAAGGAGCATCTTTAAAAGTAAGCATGTTTTTCCACACCCGCTTGAACCAACTATGAGACATCTTAATGAATTTGGAAGATTTTTATGTTTGTTAAATTTTATCATATTTTCCCAAATGGGTAAACAAAAATCATTTATTGTTGTTACGGCTGTGGGCCTTACATTAATTAATTACATTAATTTGCCTTACACCATAAAGGGCCCTCAGGTGAGATATCTTCATAGGTACATGTGTAGTTAGCCCAAACCCGTTGTATAAAGGGAATTTATGTGATTCATCCGGGCTGCGACGCTTTGAGTTAGCCATTTTTCTTTTCTTTCGTTATTTTGAACCAACCACGTCTCAACCGCCATCACACAACCACCACCTTAACCACCACGCCAGCTATCGTCACCAACTACAACCACGCTCCAACCTGCAGACAACAACCACAACGCCAACCCTCACCACAGAAGACCCTCCACCACCTTTGCCTTTACCTTCACGAATACATCCCACATCATCGCTTCCACGGCCATTCCTGCACCACCTGTGAACACTGAACGCCGGGCTGTCTCGGGCCCGTTCGGCGATTGGTGCCGAACGCACCGAGCCGCGAGCGCGAATGGCGGCCTTTCCGAGGGGAAAATTCGGATTAGAAACGCTTCACGCCCACTTCTCCTCCGTCCAATTGGCGAGCGCGGGGCGGTTTGGCCCCGCCTCCAAACGTGTGTATGTGAAGTCCGTATATACAAATTTTAGGATCAGGAGAGGTTCACGCCCATTTTTGCCCGACCAATGGCTGACTGGGGGGCGGCGTGGCCCCGCCTCCAATCGTGTTTTGATCCTTAAAATTTGCATATTAGCTGCTCCTGCCGCCAATAAAAAGGCGAGCGCAGGGCGAATTAAAGAGAGAGTTGGGTTTTGGAGTTGCTTGGAGAGTGTCGTCGAGAGGTTGCTCTTGGGGGACAAGGAGCGTTGCGTTGGCGGAGTTGAGTGAGCTCGGTGGAACTGCAAGCAAGGGAGCTCGGGTCCGAGGCAAGAAGGATGGCGGTCGGCAACGAGGTTGCGGTGTGGGGGATCGCTCGTCTCGTCGCGGGACCCAAGCCAGCCAGCCATTCCCCTCCCCCAGTGCATCAACAATTCCCCCGTTTCCCCCGCGCTGAGATAGTGCAAAAGGGGGCCCCGTTCCCACCTCAAACGTCGTGCCAACGAAACCCGCCAAGGGGCACGGAGTCGGGGCACAGCGGCGCGGCCACATTTGCGGCTTGCCCACCAACGCGTCACGAGGACGCGGGTAAGACTTCCCCGGTCTTGAGGACCTGGCCGCTCCTCCAGGTCACGCGCACATTTGGCCTACGGGCCTGTCTGCCTCCTTGTCTGTGAGGGTGGCTTCTTTCCTTTGCTTTTGTGTAAATGTGTGTTGGCGCCGTCTGTGAAGTAAAACTGTATAAGTGTTGCCGTGTGTGCGCGTAGTCGGTTTTAGCTCATACATTTGCTTTATGTGCATTTTGATTCTGTATGGCTGTATATATGTGCTTTTCGTGTGCCGGGAAATAAAATGCTTGCTTGTTGAACTGTGCCCGTTTCACTTTGTCTTTTCTCTATTGACTCTCCATCCTGCTTCACGTAAGGGGTTTGTAGCGGGTGCAAGATCCCGGTAATTAATCTGAACCATCCAGGTCGACGATAACACCGCTCGGTTATCCCGATAGTACGGAACGGGCCGCCCAAGCGGCTCGTGTCCGGAGTCGACCTCCGGCGAGGTACGATCGCCCGGTCGACCATTCGCGCAGGTACTTAGGTAGATCGAATTTGGCGAGCAACCCTATCCTGCGCGGGTGGGCAATTGGCATGGTCGTGGTGGGGTTAAACCCCCACCCGTGACTAGCTCCCGGCGTTGTTCCGAGAGGGTCATGACAGAATTGTCCGTCCGGCGGGCAACGTGCCGTGATTCGAGTTACGCAGCCGTTCGCACGCCAGCGGGCGCAAATTCGCAACACTGGTGTCCGGGAGTGGGAATCGAATCCGCCCCGCCTACAAGCTAAATTCACGGGGAATCAGTTCAGGGGTGAGAGGAGCGACCCCCAATTCCCTCCAAATTATGAGCAATTAAAATTAACCCCTTACGAGAAATAAGATGGAGTCTCAAGGCGAGCGGGAGCCGGGGGTAGATATGGATGTAGAATGTCTAGAATCCATGGCCCAGGATGAGAACCCCGAGCAGGAAATGCTTAATGTGCAGGAGCAAACCCCCCCACAAACGGACCCAGAGCCCGAAATGGGCGCAGCGGCAGAGGCCGCGGTGGATGACACCCTCCCCACCCCTCCTCCGTCAAATTCCCTCCCCAATGCCCGGCAGATCCACGCCTGAGGGCGAAGCGATTGCCGCAGACCCACTTAACATGGGCCAGGTAAACATGATTTTACAAGCGACAAGCGGAATGGAAAACAAAATGAATGTGAAAATGGATGGAAATACGCAACAAATGAGCGGAATGGAAAACAAAATGAATGCGAAAATGGATGGAAACGCACTCAAAATGAAAGAAGAAATGAAAAAAATGCGGGGTGAGATGCAGAACATGGGGCAGAACCTCCAACAAGGGCAGGCAGCATTAGAGAAAGAATTGAGGGAGGCGAAAGGCAAAATGGCAGAAGATAATCGACACAATGCGAAAGGGAGTAAACGAATTAAAGGAAAGTGTAGAAGAGGTGCGGTCCGCGGTGAAGGCGGGTGAGGAAGACGTAAGAGAAAAAATGGAGACAGTCGCAGAGGAACTGGAAAAAGTAAAAAAGGGACAAGACCAAATAAAGGAGGAAATAGGGAAGAACACGACGGCGATAGAGGAATTAAAAAGAGAACAAGCAAAATAAAGGACGGATTGGGAGCCGTGAAGAAGGACTGTGAGAAAAGACATCGGGAAATGACAGACAGGGTTGAAAACCTGCGAAAGGAGGTAAAAGCGGAGACACAGAAAGGATTAAAGGCCATGGGGGAGGAATGTAGAAAGAGACATGAGGAGGTAATTAATGAAATGGAGCGGAAAGCCGGAGAAAAGACAGAGGAACTGGCGAAACTGATAGAAAAACACAGGGGCGAGACGGAAGAGCAGTTTAGGACAACGGGGGAGGAAATATCCAAGACAAATAAGGTGGTGACACAGGTAAAAGGGGAAGTGGAGCAAATAAGAGAGAAAGTCGGGTAACTATCGTTAAGGACGATAGGGGAGGAATTAAATGAAGTAATGAAGGGGAAATGGAGGAAATGGAGAGGAGACTGACGGAATGTGTGGAGACCCGGTGTGAGAGGCAGGGTGACCTCCTTCGGGAACAGGGGGAGAGGATATATTCCCTCAAGGCGGATCGTGCCCAGGTGGGGCCGGTGTCACAGGGCGGAGAAGGAGGCTTGCCCGATGCGGGGGTGAGCATGCCAAGCTTGGGGAGGGTAGAGGCCGCGGGTTCTTTTGGCCTAAGGGGGGTACCCAGTATGACTGTTCCAGTGGGTGTGCAGAGTGCGAGTCCAATGGCTTGGGGGAGTGGGCGGGACGACGCAGGGCACGAACAGACACGGACAGGGGTGGTAGAGCCCCCGGGCAAATGGCTCGGACCCTGCGGGAGTGAGGCACCGTTGGGACTTGGGAGGTACACCCCTCCAGGAGTCCCTTGGGAACTGGAGGGGGGGGGACCTCGAAAGGACCAAGGGTGCTGCTACCCCCGTACGATGGCAAGACGGACTTGAGGGCATACACGGCCCAGTTCCAGTGTGTTGCCAGAGGCAATGGCTGGAACGAGGGGCAGGGTGTGGCACAACTCACGGCGGCCCTGCGTGGTGCGGCCTTGGAAGTCCTGACCACAGTACCCAGCGAGGGGGTGACCCTGGAGGATCTCCATTCGGCCCTAAAAAACTGATTTGGCATGGACCAGCAGAGCGAGCTTGTTAAAGCTCAACTCAACGGGCGCAAACGACGCTCCCAGGAACCACTGGGAGAATTGGCACACGACATTCGCCGCTTGGTGGGGATCGCGCACACCAACATGCCGCCGGAGTACCGGGAGGAGATTGCCCTGGACCATTTTCTCTGAGCGATAGGGGGCACCGATGTCGGAGCATTGCTGACCGTATGGCGCCCGGACAACCTCCAGAAGGCGGCTGATACTGCCGCCTGCTGGGAGGCAGCCAGAACGCCATTGGGAGAGGCTGGGCAGCATGCGGTGGCAGTCCGACAGGTGGGCCCCGTGAACGACGGTGCGATGGAAGCCGGAGTGGCTAAAATGGGCAACCGGGCGCGCATCGAGAAAATGGTCCAGGAGGTGGTGGACAACCGGTTGGCGAGAGCTGGACCGAGACGGTCGGGCCCCGAGAGGGCGCGAGAGAGGCCATCAGGGGGTACCCCAATTCGGAACGGAGGGGGGTATAATTCGGCATACTGGAGGCAAACACCTTACCAGAGGAGGTGTTATAATTGTGGCTGATGGAGCGTGTACTAGGCGGCATGCCGTGGCAATCATGCCTGGTGTATCTGGATGACGTCCTGGTACACGCTAAAACATTCCCCCAGGAGATAGCCAATTTGGACCAGGTGTTTGGGCGCCTCAGGCAGGCAGGGCTAAAATTGAGCCCGGAGAAATGCACTTTGTTCGTGACAGAAGTGGCCTATCTCGGACACGTGATAGACCACGAGGGGGTAAAGACCGACCCCGGAAAAATTACAGCGGTAGAGGAGTGGCCCGTACCTACAACTATCAAACAGGTACGGGGCTTTTTGGGACTTTGCTCCTACTACCGGCGCTTCGTGGCAAACTTTGCGGAGATAGCCAGGCCCCTTCACCGGTTGACGGAGAAGGGGTTGAGATTTAATTGGACAGGGGAGTGCCAGGAGGCCTTCCTCAAATTAAAGGGGTGTTTGACATCCACACCCGTTTTAGTGTACCCCACCGATGACGGGATGTATACCCTGGACACGGAGGCAACCAGGAAGGATTGGGAGCAGTCTTGTCTCAGACACAGGGGGGTGTGGAAAGAGTGATCGCGTATTACAGTCAGGCCATGAGTAGGCCCAAACGAAATTATTGCGTTACTCGCAAGGAGCTATTGGCTATGCTGTCTGCAGTGAGACATTTCCACCCGTACTTGTACGGGAGGAAATTTTTGGTTTGAACTCACCATTCCTCCTTGCAATGGCTCTTACGGTTCAAGGAACCGGAAGGCCAGATTGCAAGGTGGTTGGAAAAGTTGCAGGAGTACGATTTCAGTGTGGTCCATAGAGCCGGTAAGGCTCATGGGAATGCCGATGCGCTCTCTCGACGCCCCTGTCTGGGAGAAAACTGCAGATATTGCACGAGACATGAGGAGAGGGACCAATTGGCAGACACCTCCCCGAAACTCCCAGTCAGTGCGGCCTGGGTGGTAGGCCCAACTTTGCCACTAACCGCGGGAGAGGAATTTGGTGGATTGGCATGGAGCACGGCCCAGCGGAAAGACCCCTTGATAGGGCCAGTGTACAAATGGGTCCAGGAAAACAGGAGGCCCAGTGGGGAGGAGATCGCCCCATTCGGAGCACGAACAAAAGCATACTGGGCTCAGTGGAGGACCCTAGAAATGAGCGACAGCATCTTATATCGCAAGTGGGTGGAGATTCCTTCCGAACAAACTTCTTGGCTGGTGAGAGTCCCTGATGGGTTTAAGACCCAAATTTTGAAACAGGTGCACGGTACCCACGCCAGCGGCCATTTGGGCAGGACCAAAACAAGATCTCGGATCCGCCGGCGTTCTATTGGATTAACATGGGGCGCGATGTACAGAACTGGTGTCGAGCATGCGACGCCTGTACTGCAAAAAAGGGACCGCCACAGAGGATGAGGGCCCCACTCCAACTACATCAGGTTGGGGCTTTCCTTGAGCAAGTGGCCATGGACATTTTGGGACCACTGCCCCCCCACTCGCCAGGGTAATAAGTACATCCTCGTAATTATGGACTATTTCACCAAATGGCCGGAGGCTTTTGCCCTTCCCAACCAGGAAGCAGGGGTCGTGGCAAAGGCCTTCGTAGAAGGATTTACATGCCGGTATGGGATTCCGCAGGAGCTGCACACGGACCAGGGACGAAATTTTGAGAGCGAATTACTAAAAGAGGTGTGCAGGCTCCTGGAAATTCGAAAGACATGGACAACGCCCCTGAGACCACAGTCTGATGGCATGGTGGAGAGGTTCAACAGGACCCTGGTCCAACAGTTGGCCCTCTTCACCGCCACTAACCAGGAGGACTGGGATGAACATCTCCCGTACCTCCTGATGGCCTATTGCGCATCCCAGCATGGGTCTACCGTGTGTAGTCCGGCGCTGTTGATGTATGGACGGGAGGGCTATGTCCGTCCGGGGGCTGTTGATGTATGGACGGGAGGGCTATGCCCGTCAGTTGGAGGAAGGCATGGAGAAGGTCCATCCCTTCACACGACACCAGCTCCAACAGGCGGACATAAAGATGAAGCGCAGGTATGACCACCGGAGCCAGGTGAGTAAATACCCACCGGGGGCGAAGATTTGGTTCTTTAACCCCCGGCGGAGGAAGGGCAGATGCCCGAAGCTCACCTCACCTTGGCAGGGCCCGGGAGTCGTCCTGGCGCAAATCAGTGATGTGGTCCTAAAAATTAAGATGGGACCACGGGCCTTCCCCGAATCGTCCACGCGGACCGCCTGAGACCTTACAAGGGCGACCTTATGCCCTCATGGATATGTCTTGTCAGAGGAGTCGGTGCTGGAACAGCCGCTCCCGCAGAGGCGCAAGGCTCGCAGAGCCTTGCAACGAGTTCACGAGCCAGTAGGGAGGGATGAAATCCCCCATGCAAATAAGGATTTTGAGGACAGAGACAGACTTGTGAGTGTGTAGAGGGGACATAGTTTAACTACGTAGGTTAAAAGGAACGTGCTATAGTGTAAGGGATGATGTGGGAGCACGAGGTAGGTAGGGGATTTAGTGAGCAGGATGGCAGAGTTTGGCGATGTGTGTGAGTTGAAGAGTTGTGACATGTTGAGTGAGTGAGGCCAGCGGGTCTGTGTGAGTGGAGCGAATGTGGAATGCATGGTGCGATGAGTGATTGGGGGGAGGAGTGACTCCCGCCCAAGGGACCCCGGGGTCAGTGTACAGTGAGTTAGCTGGATTAGTCAAATTGACAAAATGGAGTTCGTTTTGTTGTTGGTGGGAATGTAGGCTCGATACCCATTTGGAGGGGTGCAGGAGCCCTGTTGACAGGCTGGGAGCGTGGCTGCGAAAGGTGACTATCGCTGATTGGGTACCCCGGGCACCAGGCTAGTCGGCCGTAGTAGGCCAAGGGCCCATGGGGGGCCGGGATAGCGTAGTGGGTACGGGTGCGCCCGCATGGTGTGGGGGCCCGGGGTGCCATTAGCCGCGTGGGCAGTGTTGTGGGCACGGGTGACCCTCGGAAAGGGGCCCGCGAAGTCAGCCTTCCACGTGAGCGTTTCAGGGGAGTTGCCATGGAGGGCACTCCCCGGTGTTAAGGGAGCTGGTAGGCTCGGAGGCAGTGTAGTGCCCGGGGGTGCCATAGCTGGAGAATCGGCAGAGGGTAGTTCCTGCCAAGGGAGCCACGTGTCCCAGCCAAGAGACCGTGTGAAGGCACGGAGAGAAAATTCAGGGGCAAGGCCCGAAATTGTGAGGACACCAACACAGGCGACGGGAATCTTGGTTGATCGAACTGATAGTTTACGCGAGAGGCGCTTGTTGAAAGCCCCGGGGTAGATTAAGAGTTAATGGTTAGGGTAGATTAGGAGATGTACCCCTCCGCACCATCCATCCCTTCGCTCTCGTTGTGGACCGCTGGACCCACTTTGGGTTAAAGATCGCTGAGGTCTGGGGAGGCCATCCTGAGGCTTGAGTTGGGCCTCGACAAAAGACGCTAGCCCTCCCTCATTCCCCTCCAGGAAGGGAACGTAGGGGTTGGGAGTAGGCTCGGAGACGATAGGTTAGCCGAACAAGGACGATAAAGGGGGTTTGGGGACGAATTATAGTGAGGAAGTAAGGATAAAAATAAAAACAACAAAAAAATTAGTTGGGGCTAAATTGGGTTTTTACAAATTAAGGGAGTGGGTATGGACAGTGACAGGCAAAGGCGATAGGTGGGAGGGAGACAGGTAGGTAGGTCTGAGCCTGCCTTTCGAGTGGCCAGCACCACCACACTCCCTCCACCAACCTGCAATGCACGGCGAGAGGCCGGCCAACTTCGTCTGCGGCTGTGCTTCAAGGCCTGTGCCGGTCGGATCGTCCGCCGGCTGTGTTCACCTGCAGCGGCTCTGTTCTGCCGGCTTTGTATGCCTGTTCACCTTTGCCATGCCCACTGCCCACATCATCAGTTTGCGCCCATTCAATTTTGCTTCCCCCCCCCCCAACCCCCTGTTTATTGCCATGTGCGCCAGGATCCTCGCGGAAATTTGCAGGGACTACCCTCATGGCAGCTGCAACACGGGACTGCACCAGCAGCCCGTGCACCGTATTAATCCATCCATCCATCAATCCACTCAGTTGCTTGTATTTGGTTGCTGCGTCAGATCGTCGCTGCCCTGTAGGCAGCCGCATCACGGGACTGCATTGGCGGCCCGTGCAACGTTGTTTGCTGCATCAGATCATCATGCGTGCTGCAGGGACTGCCCTGTAGGCAGCCGCGCCAGGAGACTGCATTTGCGCAGCCCATGTGCCGTTGTTCACTGTATTCATTTTAAAAGGGGGAGGCCTTGAATTGCGTGAGAGCAGCCGGCCACGTTCCCTGTCATCTGCATTGCATGAGCCAGAGACTGCATGCGAGCAGCCTGGCTCCCTGCTAACTGCTTTCTCTTTGCAGAGTCCATTGATCCTGGGCCATGGTTTAGTGTAAAATTTGTAAGTTAAGGCTAAGATGTACTGTACAAATGAGTGTGCCCCCGGCATGTATGTCTTAGCGCCGGCAATTTTATTTAAGTCGTCCGTGTGAGTGGGTTTTTTTTAGTTAGTTACTCAGCCCTCAGGTTATTTATTTTGGGGACACGAATACCATGAATGTCGCACTCAGGGATCCGAAGGTAAAACGAACTAGGGGAAAACTTCACATGATGGCACACGAAAATTCGGCGACTCGGGACAAGTCTGTAAAAAGGGGAGGGGTAGTGTTACGGCTGTGGAAATTCGCCTTACACCATAAAGGGCCCTCAGGTGAGATATCTTCATAGGTACATGTGTAGTTAGCCCAAACACGTTGTATAGAGGGAATTTATGTGATTCATCCAGGCTGCGACGCTTTGAGTTAGCCATTTTTTCTTTTCTGTCGTTATTTTGAACCAACCACGTCTCAACCGCCATCACACAACCACCACCTTAACTGCATTTGCTTACCATCGATATCACCATGCCACCTGCTGTCCAATGCAGGGCTTGTTGCCTGCTGCTACTCATGAGTAGGCCATTGCAGCTGAGAAATCATTTTGTGGGCCATATGGGCCGAAGTCATTTTGTGGGCCACATGGGCCGATGCATTTTTGTGGGCTGTTGTGGCTGAAGATTCATGCCATTTTGTGGGCTCAGTGGGCCGAATAACTCTGTGAGATTAGGCCACAGGGCCGACTGAACTCACCTGGTGAGAGGCCAATAGGGCCACGAAGTGAGGAAACCCTCAGGGGTGAATAGACAATACTGCCGGGAGGGAGCATGAAAGAGTGAACACGTGAGGGAACTTTGAATGTCCTGCTCCCATGCAAATATTGGTGTTAAAAGTAAAATTGAATGCCCTCCCGTGCAAATCCATAATTAGAATGTTAAGTGATGTGCATAGAGTGTGAATGTGTTTGTTAGATTAGTGATCCGACACACTAGGATAGGGACATGCCAATCTTACTGTGACACTTTGGTTTTTGGAGTTAAGTGCTTCCCATATTGTGGGTTAGAGTAAATGGGAGATTTGTGCTGTACGTTAGAGAGGGCCATTACCGTGGGTTGCCCCAAATGGAGGCTCGGGAGAGCCTCGGGAGAAAGGTGGGGGTAGTGTTGCGGAAATGGGCCCTTCGTGGGTTATTCAATATAAGATTAGCCCAGATCCCCCCTTAAATGCATGTTTAGCCAGGTTGTATGGTAATCGGACGTTACATGTGTGTCGGGAGGTGTAGCAGGCTGTCCACTGTTCATACAGTGGTGGTGTACCGAGAGGCGCCTTCTTTTTCCTTTCCCCCTCCTAACGAGCCCCCACCCAGCGCCCTGACAGTCAGTCTGCAGGACATGTCAGCAACCCATTGGCGGAGAGCTGCTGCAATCAAGAACGATGGACCAATCACAGGTCCCCAGAGGTGGTCCGCGGGAGGCCCGCCCCAAAAGGAAAGAGGAATGGGTTTTTCTGGTCTTCAATCTGCTTCATGAAGAGTGGCTTGGCCGGCTGTTCCTCCTCGGCCATGGATCCAGCCTACAGGTCATCCACAGGTTCATCCTGAGTCCAGCCACGGGGCCTCTGACTGTGCTTGCTCCCTGCACGGCTGGACCACGTCGTCTTTCATCCCGTCGGTCCGCCTGCAGAGCTCAACACCCAGATTTGGCCTGGTCTGGTGTACAGGCCAGGCCTGGATTTGCATACTGTACCTTGTGAAGAACCAGCTGGAACACACCATAGATCTTTCACTCTTGTGCCGTCGATCTTACAGGGGTTGGAGGCACCGACGCTGCGTGCGTTGGCTGTGCCGATAGGAGTACGTTGCCGCCATCTTGCCACGCTGCATGCTCGAGTTGGGTGCTCGAATCCGACACCATCGGCTTGTCACGAGCCGCATTCGTGCCTTGCACACTTTTCCTCTCGTCCATGAGGCTTCACCAAATACTCCGTGTCTTGTATGCATGTTGTCCAGGCCGAAGGTTTATTTTGCTAGGGCTCCATTCCAAACCCGTATCCATAGCTCCTGAGGTAAGAGGGGTTATAGATTAATTATAATGTTCATGAATGCTTTGCTTGTGTCTTGCTCCCCGATGTGTCCCCAATAAATCTGGCTGAACTATACGAAATTTGCCGCCCTGAATTTATCCGTGCCACACTGAGGAACAATCGCTCGATTTGTATTTGAAACCAAACTGGTTAAGGACTGTGGCAGACTTCACTCGGTCTCTGATCAAACCCAGTCTGTAGCCGGGGTCTATATCCCCAAATGGTAGGCCCATGGGTACTTTGGTATTGTAATCTGAGGCGCATGACCCGAGACCTGTGCCAAACTAGCCGGCATTATAACCCCTGAGACGGCAGTGCTGTTAAGCACCGTCGAATCTTCAACATTATCACCCTCATACTTTACATTCATTTCTCCCATCAATCTTGTGAAGCAATTCATTTTTGGTGTAAATCTAAAAGAATTATATTCCTTTTTATATTTTTTATTATCATTAATTAGAAGATAATCACAGAATATACATTGTTTATAGGCTTTTGACTCAATTTAATCCCACTCTATCACATGCAGGACAATTCTCAAATTTGTCATATGGAGAATCAGGGAATTCAAGGTGCTCAAGATCTAGTATACTACTCATATTTACAAAGTAAAACTTTGCTTAAACTAAAATTCATCTTCAGTACTTTCATTGGTGTTTCACAATCATCTATAAAACTACTTTCATAACTATCGTTTGAACACAAACTCTTGGTATCATAACTGTCTTCTGTTCCAACAGAGATATTATCACTCTCACGATCTTCAAAATCTTCAGTTGAATAATGACTCATATTTAATTAGTATAAAAAAACATTACCATCTATATCTATATAATTTTTTCCATTAACAGATTCAACCACGACATTTTTTATATTAAAGGTAATTTTACAATGGTCCTAAACTACGATTGAATGAAATGTCATTTCATCTGATATATTAACATCCTTTATTTCATCAGGATTTACATCTTTAGGGTTGTTGAAAAAAATACAAATTTCTCCTTGCATATTACAGATGGTCTTGTCTTTTCTTTCTCAAGGTTCATCCATAAGGTTTTTCTTTTTTGATACTTTTTCTTGTTTCATTGCTTTTTCTAGTTTTGAATATATTGCCAGAAGGAGAGGAGAAACTTTTGTTAGAGCGACTTTAATTGTTCTTCCAGATATACTAAAAGCCCTCTACTGAAGGAAATTGAAGAACTCATATTATTCACCATAATTGTTTTTATCCAATAGTTGTTATATTTATCTTTATTCAATTTTACATCCTTGACATATTTCTCAGTATCTTTAACAAATAAAGAGATTGATTGAAACTTGTCTTTTGTGTCTTGATGCATTGTATTTATTAAGTGAAAAAAGTTGGAGGATAAAATGGTTTTAAGCACAGATTCATCTATAAATTAAACAGAATTTTCATCAAGAAAATTTTATTTTAAGCAAAGTTTTGTTATATAAATATGGTGAATACAACATACCATTTTATCCTCAAACTTTTTTCACTTAATAAATACAATGTATCAAGACACAAAAGACAAGTTTCAATCAACCTCTTCATTTGTTAAAGATACTGAGAAATATGTCGAGGATGTAAAATTGATTGTAATCATGAATATAAATGTTATTAAAAAAAACACCTTCAAATCAACAAACACACATTCAATCTTTTCAGACAAATATCTCCACTTGACCAAGAAACAAAAAACATTGTGATAATGATATTCTTTTTAAAAAATTATAATAAACACCTTCAATCATGCAAACACAAGAACAATGAAGAAAGGGAAGGTGCCACTAAATTCTCCATTGAAAACACTGATGGGGCATTTAAAGGACATATAAAAATAAGATTGTTTCGCTTTCAATACCCTGGACCATCTTCAATCATGGAAGCTGTTGATGTGGTTAAACAAAGTATTAAAACTATAATTAAAAACACATTAAGTGAAATGAAAACTTTTAAGTTTTATATGGGAGTAAAATTGAATATGGTAAGAGAAGGCGATGAAACTACTCCCTATAAGAGGACAAACCCTCACTTTAACTCATCATTTCAAGACTTTGTAAGATGTGATGTTTACGATGAACTCCAGAAACAAGAACAAGATGTTGATAACACTGTCGAAGGTATTGGATTTGCTATGACAAAAATAATCTTTTTTGATATACATATCTCAAAATCAGATCATCCATCCATCCATCGGGACCATACTCCATGCAGAGCGTTGGTGCTGCCTAAGCAGTCTCCTTGGCTATTGAACACAATCCTGGACGGGTCGCCACTCCGACACAGTATACCAGCATGCTGGCACTCATTTTGCCGACCTCGGAAGGATGACAGGCAGAGTCAACCCCACCTGGTATGAATTCAACAGTGGAGTGGGGTTTGAACTCAGGATCAGAGGATTCCAAGCCACCACCCTAACCATTGAGCCAACACCAGGTATAAAATCAGATCCTCTTATATTGATTTCCTAAAAGAGATAAAACTTGAGAAAGCAGTTGTTAATATTCAAAACAAAGATAATAAATGTTTTCTATGGTCTGTTCTTGCTCACTTACGTCCTCCACAATGGAATCCTGAAAGGGTTGAACATTATAAGAAATACGAGAATGCATTAAATGTTAAAGATTTAAAGTTTACAATGTCATTGAGAGATATTCCTAAATTTGAGAAAATGAATAATCTATCTGTTAATGTATATGGATTAATGGATACAAATAAAGTTCAGATATTAAAAATTTCAAACCACTATAAAAATGATGAAACACACATTGGTTTTCTCTACTTTACTTCAAAGGAAAAATCACATTATGCTTTCATCAAAAATTTATCAAGATTAACCAAATCACACTATATAAGAGAAAATGTAAAACGTATCCTTGTAAGAGATGTCTCAACTCCTTTCACACAAAAGAACGATTAAATCAACATTCAAAATATTGTAGTAATCATAAATCAACCGTAATCAATTTACCAAAAGCAGGTTCAAACATATCATTCAAATTTTTTACAAATCTATAAAACATCCGTTTGTGATACATGCTGATTTTGAAAGTATCCTTGAAAAGATAGATACTGTTTCTCCAAATCCAAATAAATAAAACAAATAAATATCAAAAACATACTCCTTGTGGTTTCTGTTATTATATGAAATCATCTGTAAGTGATGAATACAACAAGTTAGAACTTTATAGAGAAGATTCCTCAGAGGAGTTTGCAAGACAATTGGAAAAAGACTATAAGACAAAGAGAAATAATGGTTAAAACCTAAAGCCAATGTTATTAACAAAGGGAGAGAAAAAGGAATTTAGAAAGAACAGTATCTGTCATATTTGTGAGGAGAAAATTGAGGGAGAGATCAAGGTTAGGGATCACTGTCATCTTACTGGTAAATATAGAGGTCCAGCTCATTCCCATTGTAATCTTTGAAACTTTTAGAACAGTCTATCAGATGAAAAATTCTTATGGATTAGACCCCGTTCACTATTACACAGCCCCGGGTTTGGCTTGGAGTGCTATGTTAAAAATGACCAAACAAAATTTGGAATTAATCAGTGAGATAAATTTGCTTTTAATGATAGAGAAGGCTAAAAGAGGAGGAATATCTCAAGTATGTTCCAAGAGATATGCTAAAGCAAAAAACAAACATCTTCCTGATTATAATAAGAATGAGGACAACTGTTACCTGATGTATTATGATGCTAACAATTTGTATGGGTGGGCTATATCTCAATCTTTACCTTATGGAAAACTTAAATGGGTTAAAGAAAAACATTATGAAAAAGTTTTACAAGAGATAGTTGTTTCCTCTCAAAAAGAATTGGATGATGCTGAAGTTGGATATTATTTTGAGGTTGATTTAAAATATCCAGAAGAACTTCCTCACAAACATAAAGACCTACCTTTTGCCCCTGATAAAGAAAGTCCAAGAAAAGAATTGTTAAGTGATTACCAACAGTCATCTATATTAATATTTCGGCACGCCCCTTTCTTTGTTCCACCATCAGATTTTTGTTACTGCATGAAATGAAACAAGATTTGGCACATATACTAATGATATTATTGTCTTCCTTAAGAGGCCCCTCAAAATTCGTTTTGATGCATTTTCACAAACTCCAACCGATTGCATTCAAATTTGGTACGATTATGGCTTTTGGTCCAACTTAGGTCATTGGCTATAAATTTTTTCCATAACACTTCCGATATTCGAAAAAATCGATAAATCGATATCCCTTATGGGATTTTCCATTCAAATCCACTCAAGTTTAAGGCCTACGGGGGACGCAAATTTCCACTTTGCCCCAGGCGCTGTTTACCTCCGCTACGCCAAGCTGTTAGGGTTAGGGTTTGGGTTAGTGTTAGGGTTAGAGTTAGGGTTTGGGTTAGTGTTAGGGTTAGGGTTAGCTACCCTAACACTAACCCTAACAGCTAACCGTAACCCTAACAGCTAACCCTAACCCCAACCGCTAACCCCAACCGCTAACCCCAACCGCTAACCCCAACCGCAACCCTAACCCTAACCCCTAACCCTAACCGCTAACAGCTATTCAGGAAATTTGCAAGAAAGCCCGGGCGTTGCCCGAGCAACGCCGGGCTTTACTACTAGTTTAATATAAAAGGTAAATCTCCAGAAAAACTACTTACTACATTAAATGATAAAGAAAGTTATGTTTTGCATCAAAGGAACTTGAGACATTATTTATCTGCGAGGTTGAGAGTGAGGAAAAGTCATCGGATTTTGAAATTTAAACAAAGTCATTGGTTAAAGAAGAATATTGATTTTAATACAAAAAGGAGAACAGAAGCAAAAACCGATTTTCAGAAGGACTTTTTAAAATTGATGAATAATTCTGTATTTGAAAAGACAATGGAAAATGTGAGGAATCGACAAAACATAAGACTTGCTACGTCTTGGAAACAGGCTTCAAAGTTAATTAATACACCAAGTTTTGAGCGAGCGGAGGTGTTTTCAGAGAACTTTTGTGCTATTCATTTGAAAAAAAGTGAGTATCAAAATGGATAAACCTATTTGTATAGGAACATCAATTCTTGACTTGTCAAAGTCATTAATGTATGACTATTACTACAATAATTTAAAATCAAAGTATAAGGATAATGTGTCATTGTTATATATGGATACAGATAGTTTTATATTAGAAATTAAGACAAGTGATGTATATGAGGATATGATTGGTAATATTGATATATATGATGCAAGTAATTATAAGTCAGGTGATGTGTTGTTTTCATCAACAAATAAAAAGGCTATTGGTAAGTTGAAAAATGAATTGGGTGGGAAGGTCATGAGTGAATTTATAGGATTGAGATCAAAGTCTTAAGCTTTTACCTATATTGATAATAATAACATTGAAAGGTGTGATCGGAAGCTAAAGGGAATAAAGAAAAATATAATCAAGGAAACTATAAACTTTAAACATTATTACAACTGTTTAACCTTAAAGAAGGAAGAGTACAGAAAAATGAATACAATAAGAAGTTATAAACATCAATTGTATACAGAAGAGATAAATAAGAAAGCATTCGGAGCTTTTGATGATAAAAGATATATTTTCGAGAATGGAATCGATAGTCTCCCTTGTGTTTATAAGTATAAGTGTTAAGATATTGGGTTGGGAATTTTAACAGGCTACCGCCATCTTTTTACTGATTTATAAATGATAGAACCAAGCAATAACCAAACCAAAGAATGGAGATGTAATCAGCCTTGGTATTTAAATGGGAAACATAAAGAATGTGAGAAATCTATATTAATATTTCGGCACGCCCCTTTCTTTGTTCCACCATCAGATTTTTGTTACTGCATGAAATGAAACAAGATTTGGCACATATACTAATGATATTATTGTCTTCCTTAAGAGGCCCCTCAAAATTCGTTTTGATGCATTTTCACAAACTCCAACCGATTGCATTCAAATTCGGTACGATTATGGCTTTTGGTCCAACTTAGGTCATTGGCTTTAAATTTTTCCATAACACTTCCGATATTCAAAAAAAAATCGATAAATCGATATCCCTTATGGGATTTTCCATTCAAATCCACTCAAGTTTAAGGCCTACGGGGGACGCAAATTTCCACTTTGCCCCGGGCACTGTTTACCTTCGCTACGCCAAGCTGTTAGGGTTTGGGTTAGTGTTAGGGTTAGCTACCCTAACACTAACCCTAACAGCTAACCGTAACCCTAACAGCTAACCCTAACCCCAACCGCTAACCCCAACCGCAACCCTAACCGCTAACTCCTAACCGCTAACCCCTAACCGCTAACAGCTATTCAGGAAATTTGCAAGAAAGCCCGGGCGTTGCCCGAGCAACGCCGGGCTTTACTACTAGTATCAAATAAGTCTTATTGAAGAAATAACTGGGGTAAGAGTAGATAAAACAAATAAGCAAATAAATTTAATTACAAATAAGTTGGAGGATGTAAAGAAAAAAAAATCCCTGATGGATTGAAAACTTTGATCGTTATCAATTGAACAATGGAAAAACAATTTACTGCATTCTCAAAATGATATGTGGCTCAGGAGGTGGCGAAATAAGAGCATTGAGAGAAGTTTATCATTTCATTTATGCTCAACAAAGATACTTAAACCAAGAACTAAGTTCCAAAGTCATCTTTGTGAATATACTCGATGGAAATGAATGTTATAAGAAAATTAAGTTATTCCCCAAAGTAGAACATGGACAAATATTCATTGGTTCATTCTTTGAGTGGAATTAAAATATGAAGGGAAAGAAGTGCTTTAATCCGGAAGTCAGTTTTGCATTTGTTTGCATGGGATGGGGAGGAAATCGGTCTCCTATTTTGGGCTTTTGGGGCTTGAGTCAGTTTCAATTTCACATTTGCTTGTATGGGAGGAGGAGGAAATCAGTCTCCTATTTTGGGCTTGAGTCAGAAAGTTTTTCCCTTTTCCCCCATTCAGTTGAATGGCTGCTTCAGAAACCCCATTAATCCTCTACTAATGTTCCTTACAGAGTCCATAACTATTCCTTACAGTCCATTACTATGTTCCTTTCAGCCAAAGTCCATAACTATGGTTCTTACAATGTTCCTTACAGACAGATTCCATAGGAATGTTCCTTACAGAATCCATAACTATGTTCCTTACAGAGTCCATTACAATGTTCCTTATGAACAGATTCCATGACAATGTTTTTCAGTGTTCCTTACAAAGTCCACAACTATGTTCCTTCCAGATAAAGTCCATAACAATGTTCCTTTCAGAAAAAAGTCCATAATAATATTCCTCAATGTTCCTTACAGAGTCCATACCTATTGTCCTTATGGGTAGATTTCATAATTATGTTCCTTATAGACAGATTCCATAACAATGTTTTTTTAATGTTCCCTACAAAGTCCACAACTATATTCCTTACAGATAAAGTCCATAACAATGTTCCTTTCAGAAAAAGTCCATAATAATCTTCCTCAATGTTCCTTACAGAGTCCATACCTATGGTCCTTATGGACAGATTTCATAATTATGTTCCTTACAAAGTCCATAACTATGTTCCTTACAGACAATGTCCATAACAATGTTCCTTAGAAACAGAGTCCATAATGTACCTCAGTGTTCCTTCCAAACAGAGTCCATTACAATGTTCCTCAATGTTCTTTTCAGAGTCCAAAACAATGTTCCTTTCAGACAAAGCCTTGAAACAAAATACAAACAAACACACTCACACATACAGACTCGATATCACTGTGAAGCACTTCACTGGTGATTATAACAATATAATGTTGCGGACTCGGGGTTTGAGGCTCGCTACGAGGGAAAGCACAACATAGGTTCTTAACCAGGGGTATGAAACCTCCAATCTGGGGGTACAAGACACACCACACCAAAATAAATTTCAATTCCAAAATAAGGATGTAACAGTATTTAAGGAAAAAAAGAAGGGTTAAAATGTTTTTGTTAAAAAATTACAAGGGTTTGGGATTTTTTCAATAATTCTATTTTAATAAATTCAATTATAAGCAATATTATATCGTAAAAAGATATGAATGAGAGCTTGCGGCAACACAAAAAAAATGACGTATTCTTTTCTGAAGTAATAACCATAAGTGTAGCTACAGAGTGCATAAGTGTAGCTGAAGTGAAAGAACATTTTAATTTTGTCTTTTTTATGTCTTTATATATCGAATCAAATCTGACTTACCATGTCCAAGAAACGCGAGTGGAATAATGACTACGTTCGTTACGGTTTCACCTGTCTGATGGAAAAAAGATGGAACTCAGCGACCGCAGTGCATACTGTGCAACACGGTATTTACAAATGCAAATCTCAAACCTTCAAGACTTAATGAGCATTTCAACATTCGGCATGGAGGTACAAATTCTGGGCATGACTTAAACAGCTTAAAGATCAAGTGGGAACGATTTCATTGTGGCATTACCCTGCCAATGCAAGGATTCATGCCGATTGAGAAGCCATTGTTGCAAGCATCATATCAAGTTGCTTTCTTGTGTGCCAAAAAAAAGGCCTCATGCAATTGCTGAAGAACTGGGAAAATATTGTGCATGAGAAATGGCAAAAGTAGTGTTGGGGACCGAGACACAAAAGAAACTTCAACAGGCACCCTTGTCAAACGACATTATCCATCATTCCAGGATTGGTGACATGAATAGAGATATCTTGCAGCAGGTGATCACAGATATCAAAGCTAGCCCTGTCAAAGTGAGTCTTCAGTTAGATGAGTCAACTGATGTCAGTTTTTGTTGTCAGTTGTTGGTATTTGTGCGATACATGAAGGAGAAAGAAGTGATGAAAGAATTCCTGTCTTGTGAATTACTGACAACAACCACAAAAGCAATCGATGCGTTCAATCTCATGAAAGATTTCTTCTTGAAGCATGGGATGATTCTCAACGTGTGTGGGTCACTTTGCACTGATGGAGCTCCCGCCATGCTAGAAAACAAATCAGGCTTTGCTACCCTTGTGAAGAAGGAGATGCCTCATGTCACTGTCATGCACTGTGTTGCATCTTCATGCACTTGCCACAAAGATGCTGCCAGAACACCTGAATAATGTTTTGTCAATTGCTGTGCATGCAGTAAATTTTATCAGAGGATGAACCCTGAACCACCATCCCTTCAAAGTTTTTTGTGAAGAAATTGAAGCTGAACATAGTGTTCTTCTTTTCCACATGGAAGTGACAATGCTTTCCCGTGGCCAGGTGCTTACTTGTGTCTTCAAACTGCATGAATAAATCAAGCAGTTTCTTTGAAAGCAAGACAGTGACATTGCTGACCACTTTGAAAATAGGAAGTTCATTTTGTCCCTGGCATACCTGGCATATATACTCACACACCTCAACGATTTGAACACCTGCATACAAGGAACGGGGATGAACATGATCACTGCCAGGGAAAAGGTGTCTGCCTTCACCCAAAAACTTCCAATTTGGATGAAGCACATTGAGAATGGAAATTTTGCAAACTTTCCTACACTTGATGAGGCTGCTAATGCAGAAAAAGAACGATCCATCATGACTGAAGTGAAAGAACATTTGCAGGTGTGGATTTAGTCCTTCCAAGGATACTTTCACTATGGAGAGGTTTCTATTGCACAGAGATGGAGACGGGATCCATTTCTTTTCAACCTGGATTCCATGAATGATAGTGATATAATGAAAGATGATCGTGTTGAGCTGAAGGAGAATGAAAAAAATCTGAATAGAGTCTGAATCAATGCAGCGAGACATCTTCTTGTGTGCACAACTCAAAACATTCCCACAATTAGCAGAGAGAGCTCTGGAGATTCTCGTGCCATTTGCGACCACCTATTTGTGCGAGACAGGTTTTTCAACAATCCTACACATCAAAACAAAGGCAAGGAACCGTTTGGATGCAAGTGACGACATGCATATGGCTATTATAAAGAAAGAACCTCGTTTCAGCATCATCATTGATGAAAAACAACAACAAAAGAGCCACGAGGAATGTGTCTGTGTAGTGTTGTATGTTTTTCTACAAAAGTTATTATTGTACTGTATCCTATTTCAACAAAGTGACTTTTCAGCAAATACTATGCATTGTGATACTTGTCTCCATAAATGTGGTATTTTTTTGTTCAAATAAAGAAACTTTATTAATCTATTATTGTAGTATTAAGTCATTTTTGACAGGGGTTATGGGAAAATATGAAAACTTAAGGGGTATGGGCACTTTAAAAGGTTAAGAACCACTGCTTTAGAACCACCGGTCCTGAGGCCGCCGGGCACGGATAACTCCGTGCACCAGCAGGTTGCTCGGCAACCATGAATGCCAATTGGCTTGGCCAATCCAGACAGTGTTACATTACTTCTCGTGATATCTTACCTGTGGATGGTTGCTCAATTAGAGTCACATGCCCTCGATGTGTACTTGCGTTAAACTTATCGTATCATGTGCAGCTGAGCATAGCAGTCAAATATGCACCGGATAATAAACAGATTGTTGGGATAGAACTTCCTGGCTAAGCTAATGTGTGGACCATGTTGGACCAATGAAGGAAAAGACAAAGTGGGCTGGGTACATTTATAACAAGCGATTTGTTATACAGCTCGGCGAGGAAAATTATGTGACACAGTAATGGGTTTATTCATAAAATGTACAGCAGGGGAAAGCAAGGAATTTGTGGTTGCAGCAAAAGAAAATGCAATAATTCATGAGACAGTGCAGTGTTACCTCAATATTAACTTCAACAATCTTACTTACGATACACGTTACAGGTACCATATATATATCTATCTCTCTCTCTCTCTCTCTCTCTCTCTCTCTCTCTCTCTCTCTCTCTCTCTCTCTCTCTCTCTTTCTCTCTCTCTCTCTCTCTCTCTCTCTCTCTCTCTCTCTCTCTCTCTCTCTCTCTCTCTCTCTCTCTCTCACACTCACACTCACACTCACACTCACACTCACACTCACACTCACACTCACACTCACACTCACACTCACACTCACACTCACACTCACACACACACACTAGAGTTAGCCCAGAGAGAAGAGAAGCAGTTGAGGTATAGGCGACCTCGTTGTACCTGGTGCGGTTGATGGACCTACGGAACCCAATCGCTGAAAAGAAGGTGGAGGAGAGAAGAAGACTGGGGGTTTTTATGATGTGTGAGTGGGAGGTGAAAAATTTTAGCACAGCGTGATGCAAGTCGAAGGTGTGAAAGGTGCAAATTGGTAATGCTCTTTTAGTGGACGAGGCACCGATGGAGAAAAGATGTGCGAGAGAAAGCTTGACGGGGACGTGAGAAAGTCTGTAAGTGGTAATGCATATCGGCTGAGGAATGCAGTCGAAGCCGAGTGCCGTTGACCCAGGGATGACCCGGCACATCATGGTAACTGCTCGCTCTGCCCGCTCACCTCGCTCTGTTGCGCAGCCCCCTCATCTTGGATGATGCTCAGCTCGGTGAGGGCTTGAAAGAGACTCCGTTTGTAGGTTGGACGAAAGAGAGCCTAGCTCTTTTATAGTCTGGAGTGGAGGAGGAGCCAGAAAGAGGATCAAAAGACCCTGTAAGCATTTGAGCTCCCCCATTGGTACATAGCCATCACCCTGCGCTGTAGCCAAGCCTCACCGGGCTCCAAGGCCGTAAATGGCCTCAGATTCTTCTAAGCCTGGCCACGTGAGACAGCTCTGCAATTAACATTGGCCAAGGGTTTTTGCGAATGCTCTCCGGCCATGAACGTGTGCTGAACTCCGCTCGAGTGTTGTCATGTAGCAGAACACCGGAGTTACCCGGACGTCATTGAACAAACCCCAGCACACATTTGCGCTTTTCATACAACAACCAATTCCCCGGCTCACAATGCCTTTCGTTCCCCCGGCATCCTCAGAGACTGGTGAGCATCCAGGGAGCTAACTGTGGTTGGGCTGGTTTGTATTTGTTGTTGTGAGGTAAAGGAAGTGCTGTGCCATTTGTTGTGAAGGTGTTGAAACGTTGGGAGTGGTTGAGGTGATTGTAGTGAGGAGACTGAGCAGAGATTGTTGTGGGGATTTTTATAAGGCGTTTGTAGTGATCATGGTGTGCATTGTAGCATTGTGGTGAATGTGGTGAGGGTCTGAGGTGAGACATCAGTTGGTTTAAGGCACACCGTTTGAACAGGGAAATAGCACGCATATGCAAATGAGCTGGGTTGCTGTGCTGCATGATGCTCCTCAAGTAACCTGATCTGGGGTGTGTGCTTGCGTGCTTGATGTGTGAAATAAAAGGAAGTAAAGAGATGAAAGAATATGGGATTGAAGACCGAACTAAAAGCCCTATGCAATGCATCTTGTCCCATTTACCCACTAGACATATGGAAGGACTCAGTAAACGAATACGAACAAGATAACTGTCTCAAAATCGCCATATGTTGGGTGCCATTGCTGTGGAGAAGTCCTGGCTTTGCAGAATGCAGCAATACATCAAATGATAAATTAAACACATCAGCATAAACACAAACAGAATTGGAGACTCTGATCAGGCAAACACTACAGAGTGAAAACTTCACTGCCAAGAGCCAAACAATAATAAAACTAGAGGGGGAGCACTCGGTAGAGTGCAAAATCTCCGCCGCCAATACTGCTGGGTCACTTAAGTGAACCTGATATCCGATTCATTGTAGGTCAAAACGGATCAGACTCTACTGAACCACAATTGAATAAACTAAACTAGATCGACACGCATGTAGAAATGCCCAAGAAAAATCGAAATTTTTTTGAAAAAAAAGGTGCAAAATTTTCCAAGTTTTTTTTTCCTCCAACTTTTTTTTTTTTTTTTGGTTGGAAATCACTTAAAACATGTAGAAATGTAAAAACAAAAATTCAAATATTTTTTCAAAATGGCCGCCATAGCGGTCATATTGGACTTTGGACCAAGTCCAAAATCTAATGGCATGATCCTTGGACCATACCTAATCCCCCCACCAAGTTTCGTCGAAATCCGTCAAGGAGTTTTTCCGCAATACTGTTCACAAACAAACAAACAAACAGACAGGGGTGAAAACAGTAACCTCCGTCCATCTTTGATGGCGGAGGTTAAATAGAGGGGGAGCACTCGGTAGAGTGCAAAACCTCTGCCGCCAATACTGCAAGGTCACTCAGGTGAACCTGATATCCTATTCATTCAATTTGACGTCAACAGTGCTCACAGAGTTATAGTTTGCAACTTTCCCTTTTACATACTCAATTCATTCGTCATAACTTGATTCCTTGAGACAGAAATTGACTTTACGTGGGTATATCCACCTGAAGTTCCAAAATCAGCCGCAATTATAATTTTGGCATGTTTTTTTTGTTGGAAATCACTTAAAACATGCAGAAATGCAAAAAAAAAATCGAAATTTTGTTGAAAAAAAAGTTGCAAAATTTTTTTTTTCTCTAACAATTTTTTTTTGGGGTGGGGGGGGGGGGGGTTGGAAATCACTTAAAACATGTAGAAATGCAAAAAAAAAAAAAATTCAAATATAATTTTCAAAATGGCCACCATAGC
>NC_140968.1:73183693-73203693 GCF_056783735.1 Eptatretus burgeri | reverse complement strand
CTAGTGACCAAGATGGTTGCCATGGCAACATAATTCATCCAATCAGAGCAGTTATCTAATCAGGTTGAAATATTGCCATGAGGATAAGATATCTGCAATATGAAAGCTAAATGTTGAACGGTTTTTGAAATATCGTGTACACAAAGGTATGTGGACAGATGACCAGTCGGTCAGTTGGTCGGTCGGACGGAGCTCATTGTAATGGCCATGTGTCTGACCTTGGCGGAAGGGCAGGGGACAAAAATTAACAATCGGAAAAATAAATATATCTACACGAATAAAAGGCAATGTGTGTGTGTGTGTATGTGTATGTGTATGTGTATGTGTATGTGTGTGTGTGTGTGTGTGTGTGTGTGTGTGTGTGTGTGTGTGTGTGTGTGTGTGTGTGTGTGTGTGTGTGTGTGTGTGTGTGTGTGTGCGTGCGTATGTCAGTGTGTCTCCTCTATAAAGGCCCTGTCACACCTTGACGATTTAGCAAACGTATGCCTGACGTATGCAAAATTTGGCTAAAACGCTGGCACACATCGAATACGTTATGGGTAAGTTTGTATACGTTAAGAGCACGCTGGCATACGTCGTAGTATGCTGGCATATGTCGTAGTATGCTGGCATACGTCGTAGTACGCCGAGGTGTTAGACAAATTTTCAATGCTTGAAATTTTTCGACGTATGCCAGTGTATGACTCACACGTTCCGCATAATGCTGGCCATAAGTTGTAGGCACGTTACACAATCATTGACACACGTTACTTGTAAGTTAGTCATAAGTCGAAACATGTCGAGGTAATGTTTAGCGTACCCGAAACTTATTTCTAACCGATGAGTAACGTGTTCCAGGCACGTTACGCGATCGTTGACACACGTCCACACACGTTACTTGTACGTTACTCATAAGTCAAAACACGTCAATGTAATGGTTAGCGTCAGTGTTCAAGACTCCCTGTTTTTTTTTTCTTCGGTATGACGGTGATGTTAACACTTCGATTTCTAGTGCGGTTATAATATAATATAATTAATAGGCTGCTGCTCAACGATTTAAATCATAACCGCACTAGAAATCGAAGTGTAAACATCACAGTCATACCGAAGAAAAAAAAAAACCAGGGAGTCTGAAACACTGACGCTAACCATTACATTGACGTGTTTTGACTTATGAGTAACGTACAAGTAATGTGTGTCGACGTGTGTCAATGATCGCGTAGCGTGCCTACAACTTATGCCAGCGTATGCGGAATGTGTGTCATACGTCGAGTATGTCGAGAAATTTTCAACATGCTGAAAATTTCTCGACGTACTCGGCGTATGACGACGTATGCCAGCGTACTACGACGTACGCCAGCGTGCTATTGACATATACAAAACTTAACCATAACGTATTCGACGTGTGCCAGCTTGGTTCGGCAAATTTTTCATACGTCGGCATATGCTGGCGAAAACGCCAAGGTGTGGCAGCGGATTCACACTTCGATGTCAAGTGCGGTTATGATTTGAATCGTCGAGCCACAGCCTATGAATAGCCTACGCCACGTGATCGTCGGCGATACGCTGCGCGCTATGCACAAGTTAGACGATAGTTGGACATAGGTTGTGAACGCCGACAACACGCTCAGCATTCGTTGGTATAAGTTATCTATATGTGATTAAAACGTTCTGTGTACGTTACTAATACGTTATGCATACGTCCAACACGTTATTGTCAGGTCAGGTTCGATCTGTGACCTGCTTCAGGTACCATGTATACCTGTACTAACCTGTTCCATGGTCGGGTTGTTGGCGACTAAACCGTCTCCCCCACCAGGTTTTCTGGTGAGGAGGGTGTTTGGATATGGACACCCAGCAGGATTAAAAACAAAACCTGTCAAAGGGCGGAGGAGCTCCTTGTGAGCCAACGGCCATCCATATCTAGTGCCCAACTGTGTCTGCGGACGTCCTCCTGCAGTTGGGTTACTTCTTATTAGGAGGTTGGTGGCAGGATTTGCACTCCGGCCACCGTAAAACTCTTCATTCCGCAAAACGCAAAAACGCAAAAAAATCTGAAAACCCACTCCGTGGGAGTACCTCCTGCGCAGCTTCCCTTCGCAGGGCAGTTCACCGGATGACGGGATTGGGGCAAAGCCTTCGGGACCCCCAATCTCTGATGATAGGAGGGAAACCACGGGGTACCATCCCTGGGTCAGATTGCGGGAGAGTGTGTCGGAGTGGTGCTGAGGTGTCGTCCACCAGACGGCGGTCTCCTTGGGTTAACCTGAGGCGGTCCCTTCGGGTGGTTGCCTGGAATGTCATATCCCTAAGAGAGGATGATCACCTGTCTCTGTTAACATCTGAGCTCAAGCGTTTGGACATCGGGATTGCAGCTCTCTCTGAGGTTCGGAGACTGGATTGCAGCGAGATAATGGTGGGTGGTTACACCTACTATTGGTCTGGTCGCTCTGATGGTTACCATACCGAAGGAGTTGCTGTAGCTGTGTCCAATAAGCTGACCCCAATGATAGTTGAGGTAACACCGGTCAACGAGCGTATTATGAGATTAAGGATTCGTCACTCCTTTGGTGTCATTTCCCTGGTCTCTGTTTATGCTCCGACTGAGGCGAGTGATCTCACCGTGAAGGATGCATTCTACGCCACACTCGAGTCTGTGGTTGATCAGTGCCCCAGACGAGATACACTTCTAGTCTTGGGGGATTTCAATGCATCGACTGGAACTGATAGGGATGGTTATGAGGTGTGTGTTGGTCCCCATGGGTCAGGAACTATGAACCAGAATAGCACTAAGTTCCTTGACTTTACAAGAAGTCATGGACTTAGGGTGGCTGGTTCATGGTTTCAGCACCCACAAGCTCATCGCTGGACTTGGTATTCCAACGCTGGCGATGTGGCAAAGGAGATTGACCATGTCCTCATTGACGGTTTTTGGAGGATGATCCAGAACTGCAGGGTCTACCGGAGTGCTCAGTTCCTCAATACTGACCACAGGCTTGTTGTAGCAACTCTAAAGCTGCACCTTAAATCCTGGAGAATGGTACCATCCCAGCCTAGGCTGGATGTTGCCAAGCTCAGGGATGAGAGAGTAGCTGAGGAGTTGGCGAACAGGCTGAGTGGACACTTGGGGGGTCTGGGTGCTTTGGGGGGTCCTGAAGAGTTGTGGAGCGCCTTCAAGACCACCGTCCTTGATGTTGCCGGTGGATGCCTTGGAGCTCACCGCAGGGCAAAGAAGAATTTTGTCTCTCAAGGGACACTGGATACCATTGACCAGAGTAGCAGGGCCAGGCTGAATGGCAGAGCTGAGCTGTTCAGGGAGCTGAGGCGTAAAACTGTACGTGCACTGAGGGTGGACAAGGAGGCCTATGTGCGAGGAATCTGTGAGGGGGTAGAGCATCACCTGTGGACAGGTGATTCTCGTCCCGCTTACAGGGGAATTCGCGCATTACGTTCATCCAAGCCCATCCCTCGGAGCACTGCAGTTCGAGCAGAGTGTGGTAGGCTCTTGACAGAGGAGTCTGAAGTGAAGGCCCGCTGGGCCGGTTACTTTGAGCGGTTGTACCAGGATGATCCCCCAGCTGTCGAGTTGGATGTCAAGGGTGTTACAATCCCTGTTGCTGACCCTCGAATCAACTGTGGTCCACCTTCGCTTGTGGAAACACGGGCTGCGGTGAACCAGTTGAAACGGGGCAAAGCTCCAGGGATCTGTGGCATCCATGCTAAACTTCTCAAGGCTGGTGGAAATGCTGCACTCATGTCGTTGCATGCAGTTTTGTGCTCTGCCTGGAACACAGGCATCATCCCAACTGACTGGAAGAGGGGCCTTGTTGTCCCTCTCTGGAAAGGGAAGGGTGATCGCTAAGACTGCAACAACTACCGAGGGGTGACGCTGCTCTCAGTGCCGGGCAAGGTCTTTGCTCGGATAATTCTTGATAGGGTTCGCCACCATCTGCTTGAGCACCAGCGTCCAGAGCAGTCAGGCTTTACACCAAAGAGGTCAACGATTGACCGTATCCTTGCACTTCGTGTCCTCACCGAACGCAGTCGAGAGTTTCGGCAGGGGCTGCTTGCAGCCTATGTTGATCTCTGTAAAGCGTTCGATTCAGTGAATCGGGATGTCCTCTGGAGGATTCTTGGTCTTCGTGGGGTGCCACCAAAACTGATTGATCTGATGTCTGAACTCTACTCTGGTACTGAGAGTGCTGTGAAGTGTGGTGGTACCATCTCTGACTTATTTCCAGTTGTTACTGGAGTTTGTCAGGGATGTGTACTTGCCCCCACACTTTTCAGCACTTGTATAGACTGGATTTTAGGGAGGATGTCGGAGAGATCAAGTTGCGGTGCATCGTTTGGCAATGTCAAGATCTCGGACCTTGATTTTGCAGATGATGCAGTCATCTTTGCGGAGACTTTAGACATCCTCTTGGGGGCCCTCGAGGTGCTGAATGAGGAGTCGGAGCCGTTGGGATTACGGGTTTCTTGGGTCAAAACGAAGATCCAGGCTTTCGGTGACATCTTGGACGCTGCTGTCCTGTCTGTGTCTGTTTGTGGTGAGGATGTTGAGGTCGTGGAGAGATTCACTTACCTTGGCAGTGATATTCATGTCTCTGCTGGCTGCGAGTCAGAGGTCAATAGATGTCTGGGTCGGGCCTGGGGAGTCATGGATTCACTGGATCATGGGGTGTGGCGCTGCCGGTACCTGTGCGGGAGGATGAAAGTCCGAGTCTTCAGGTCCTTGGTACTTCCAGTCTTGCTCTATGGGTGCGAGACTTGGACTCTGACCAAGGATCTGAGACGGAGACTTAATTCCTTTGGTACCAGGTCTCTTCGGAGAATCCTTGGCTATCGCTGGTCGGATTTTGTGTCCAACGAGCGGTTGCTGAGAGAGACTCGGATGAGATTTGTTACCTGCATAGTCCGTGAGCGTCAGTTGCGGCTGTATGGACATGTGGCTCGTTTTCCTGACGCTGATCCTGCTCACCAGATTCTCTCAGCGAGGGAGTCTCATGAGTGGAGGAGGCCAGTGGGCCGACCACGTGCCTCATGGTTGCAGCAGGTTGACCATCATCTCAAGGAGATGGGGATGGGCCTGGCATCTGCCTGGGGGATGGCCAGACGGAGGCCCCTGGAGTACCGGCGGAAAGTGGACGCAGCGTCGCGCTGTTCTGGCACATGCTCCCATACCTGACCTGAACACGTTATTATACGCCCAAAACTTAATTTAAAAAAACATCAATAGTTCAGCGTACGCCATCGTTTTACATACATTTTGAGACCTTGCCATACGCTGGCTAAAACGTCAAGGTGTGACAGGGACTTAAGTCCAAAACAATAAAACCTAGCAGCCTGAAACTTTGCGTGCACACTAAGAAAAGTCCAAGCATGTGCAAAAGTGAAAATTAGGTGTTTGGGTTTATTAAAACACCCATTTTGAAGATAATTAACAGCCTTATTTAATCATATTCATCACTAGGCAATCCTCGGCCACCGTGCTCTCTGGGGACTGAAGGCGTTTCCTGGGTTACCTCGCTGGGGTCTGAGGCAGCCATGTTTTTTGGCCTGCTCAGCCATGCTTTGACGTGGAATAGACTGCAACAATTTCTTTGTGATAAAAGTTTATTTTTCACTTTTTTTCACTCATATTATCAAATGCATATATATATATATATATATATATATATATATATATATATATATATATATATATATACATATATATATATATATATATATATATATACATACATATATACATATATATATATATACATACATATATATATATATATATATATACATATATATATATATATATATATATATACATATATATATATATATACATACATATATGTATATATATATATATATATATATATATATATATATATATATATATATATATATCCCTGTGTCGTAAGAGGCGACCAGGGTTGCGTCAGGAAGGGCATCCGGCGTAAAACATGTGCCAAATCACTATGCGGATCACACGGATGATCCGCTGTGGCGACCCCTAAAGGGAGCAGCCGAAGGAAGAAGAAGAAGAAGAAGATATATATATATATATATATATATATATATATATATATATATATATATATATATATATATATATACACACAAACATATATATTGTTATGGTTGTGGAAATTCGCATTACACCAGTCCTCAGGTGAGATATCTTGATAAGTCCATGTGTAGTTAGCCCAAACCCGTTGTATATAGGGAATTTATGTGATCCATCCGGGCTGCGACGCTTTGAGTTATCCATTTTTCTGTTTTGTCTTTTATTTCAAACAAACAGCATCTCAACAACCACGCCATCCCCACCACAGCGCCAAGCACACGACAACCACGCCACCTCCACCACCTACGCTACCACATCTTTGCCACTCGCCATTCAATAAGCCCCGTGCAGTCACGATCTCCGCGGAAGAACAAAAACCACCAACGATGCTTGGGGGCTTTTCCCGCCTGTTTCTCCCGTCTAAATTTTCCGTGCTCGGTGTGGTGGAAGTGCGATCCGAGCCGGGGGTCAAAGGTGAGAAAAGGTGGGCGCCTCTTTTTGGGGGAATAATTCCCTGGCCAAAACTGACTTTCCTCGTCCCCCGCACGGCGCGGGGAGTGGGGAGCGAGAGGGTACGCCCCTTTTTGGGAAGCCTCCAGAAGGGAGGTGGAGCCAGAAACAGGGCGGGGCGAAGGGCGGAGCCCCGCGCTACGAAAGGCGGACAGCACGGACTTTGAGTAGTTTTTAGTCTTCGCAGCTTCCTGTCTCCTTGTCTTCGAGAGTTCCTGTGTTCTTCGGGTTCTTTGAGCTTCTGGGCTGGACGTCATCTTCTTCTTGGCGCTGCTTGTCTTGTCGGGGGAAGAGGTCCTGCGCTCGCGGCTTGGCAAGCGGCCTGTCAACGGAGGGACGGACGAGAGACGCGGCAGCGCTGGTTGTGAGGTGGACCTGCGCGTCCGGACGAGGAGTGCCAGAGAGGGTTCGCCGGCCACGAGAGAGGTCGGGGCCAGGCGCGACCACGCTGACAGCCGTGGGAGAGGGACTCACCAGCCACGAAAAGGGAAGTCGCGACTTCTTTCTTTTTCCTTTGCTTTTTGTGTAAATGCTTGTGGTGGCGCCGCCTGTTAAGTAAAACTGTGCAAGTTTTGCCGTGTATCGGTCGTAGTCGGTGGTATCTCTTTTTTACTGTTTCTTTCTGTGCTTGAATACGTGCTTGCTTTGTGTCCGTGTGTCACGCAATAAATTGCTTGCTTGTTGAACTGTTCGCGCTCTGCTTCATCTCCTTTCTTTTTATTGACTCTCCATCCTGCATCGCGTAAGAGATTGGTAGTGGGTGTAAGTTCCCGGTAACTAATCTGAACCGTCGAGGTCGACGATAACTCCGCTCGGTTATCTCTGCAGTACGGAACGAACCGCTTAAGCGGTTCATGTCCGAAGTCGACCTGCGGCGAGGTACGATCGCTTGATTAACCATCAGCGTCGATACTTAGGTAGGTCGAGTTTGGCGAACAACCCCATCCTACGCGGGTGGCCGATTGGCACGATTGTGGTGAGGTCGAAAGACCCACCCGTGACGAGCTCCCGGCATTGTTCCGAGTGTCACGACTGAATTGTCCGTCCGGTGGGCGACGTGCCGCGATTCGAGTTACGTGGCCGATCGCACGCCGGCGGGCGCGAATTCGCAAATATACATATATATATATATATATATATATATATATATATATATATATATATATATATATATATATATATATATATATATATATATATATATATATATATACATATATATATATTGTTACGGATTTTAGAATCCGGTCTGATGAATGCATCCACACATCCAGGTCCTCAGACAGTTATTTCCTTAAATTCATGTTCAGATTAGCTCCATCCCCATGTCTAATGGGATCTTTAATGTGATGCGTTGAGAAGGGAAAAGGATAGATCCCTCTCTTTTGGGAAGCATTTTTTTTCTTTACGACAGACACGTTCACAAACAATTCTTTCACAAACTCTGAAGTCTGCCCTCATTTTTCCTCAGCAACATTCTTTCAAGAGCTCTGACGCCCACCTTTTTTGAGCGCACGGGTCGTCATGGTAACCGTGCCCCAGTGGGGAGGGCTGAGCTTGGGGCGGACGGCACCCCGCGGAGACGGCCCGGGGATATAAAAACGAGCAAGAGAAAGCGTGAGGTACGTTCTGTGAGGAGAGACGTTCTGAGGTATAAAAAAGTGAAAAACGTGCGAAAGAGGGACGTTCTGTGAGGAGAGACGTTCTGAGATGTAAAAAAAGTGAGGAAAAGGCGAGAGGGACGTTCTGAGAAGAGAGAAATGTTCTGAAGAGAAAGAGATATGTTCTGAAGAGAAAGAGATACGTTCTGAGGAGAAAAAGTGTGAAGAGAAAAAGTCTGAGGAGAAAAATTGAGGAGAGGAAAAGCGAAAGGAGAGAGGAAAAAGCAAAGGGTGGGACAAGCGACCAAGAAGCGGGTGTCTGACCAGCGCCGACGAGACAATTCACCCTTCCAGCAAGCATCTGGTCTGAATGTGGGTGTGAGCAGTGCCGTCAACAAGTGAGGCACGGGTCGATCACCAACAACACCAGGGTCTAAACCCGCAACGGACGATCTCGGTGCCCTCCAGACGTCGACTGGCATGCAAGGCTGCCCCGCGAGAGGGTGCACGGCAAAGCTGGGTGCTGGCGATGGACGCGACACGCACGCACACATTTTCAGGACGTTTTCGCTTCATGGATGACTTTCTGGTGAGTGAGCGAGACGATTCTCCCCTCCCCTCCCCCTGAATGATCTGCTGGGTACCCTTGTCTGTCTTTAGCTGTAAGTCAACCCCCGATAAGCATCAGCTCTTTGTCTCTTTCCTGGCATTTTGATTGATTTTGCTTTGAAAATCTTTATTTACCTCAGCAAATAAAAAGTTATTTTTATTTATTTATTTTATTATTAAGAAATTATTTGTCGATTTCCAACCTGTCCGTGTTTGTCCTTTCCTTCTATTGGTATAGCATTGTTCGAACTGAGATAGACTGGGAGGTAATTACCATAGATTTGACCAAAAAAATCGTCAGCACGCACCAGCGGTTAAAACGCTCGGCCGCCCTAATTAAAATCTAATCAGATAATATTGCTGCTTTGCTGAGGGCGCGCTCCCCGCTCAGGTAACCACGTGACCTCTAGTTAAACGGAATAATTAGACGGCGGACGCTGGAACTCGTGGTTGACTGGGTGGCTTTTGTTGCTTTAAAACAACCCACCGTACCATAATGTTAATTGTGAGCGGTGGCCCCAGGTCCAGCTCGACCGAGAACAACCGGGGATTAATCCCCCTGAGTGACAAGCTGGTGTCTCGGACCCGTGACAAAGGACCCGTGGCCGCAACAATATATATATATATATATATATATATATATATATATATATATATATATATATATATATATATATATATATATATATATATCTTCTTCTTCTTTCGGCTGCTCCCGTTAGGGGTCGCCACAGCGGATCATCCGTATGATCCGCATAGTGATTTGGCACATGTTTTACGCCGGATGCCCTTCCTGACGCAACCCTGATCGCCTCTTACGACACAGGGATATGGTACACCAATTTTTTAACCGGGGTATACACCGGGCCCAGTATTCTGGTACTCATTTCGCCGACCTGGGAAGGATGACAGGCTGAGTCAACCACCTGGTGTATTAATTCAGTGGCCCGACGGGGCTTGAACTCAGGACCTTTTGGATCCCAAGCCACTGCCCAAACCACTGCGCCAACACCAGACTGTATATATGTGTGTATATATATATATATATATATATATATATATATATATATATATATATATATATATATATATATATATATATATATATATATATATATATATATATATGTATATGTATATATGTGCGTGTATATATATATATATATATATATATATATATATATATATATATATATATATATATATATATATATATATATATATATATATAGTTGTGGTTACCAAATTCACAAACCACCATTCAGGTCCCTTAGGTGAGATATCTCGGTAAGTATATGTGTAGTTAGGCCCAAACCCGTTATCTAGTGGGAATACATGTCATTTATGCGTGCTGCGACTCTTCAGGATAGCCGTTTTTCTTTTACTATCTTTATTTTGGACCAACCGCCATTGTTACCACCACCAACCACAACATCAACCACCCACCGCGGCGCCGCTTCACGTCACACCTCGCAACCGTCGCATCGCCACCGTTCTTGCGCCGCTTGTGGGTACCGGTGTTGGACTCGTGCAGGGCGCGCGCCGAACAGCGTGTACAAAACCACGGATTTTCCACTTCAAAAACGGATCAAAAACGACACACGCCCACTTTTGTTCCGTCCAATCGGTGAGCGAGGGGCGATTTGGCCCCGCCTCCAGGGCGTTGGAGGGCGATCGCTATATGCAAATTTATGGATCAAAATGCATTCACGCTCACTTTTTCTCGGGCCAATGGGGAGCGAGGTGAAAGGTCGAAGGCAGGGGGTCAAAGATGAGAGAGCGAAGCCACGGGGCTTATATAAGCGACCGCGTTCGTCAAGAAGAGAGTTAGTTAAGACTCCGCAGTCGGTGGAGTTGGGAAGAAGAAGCAAGAAGGAGTTGGTCGTCGTCGTGTGCGTTGGAGTCGGAGCAAAGGGGACGGAGCTGTGGAGAGGCGGCGAGGGCAGACGAGGAGGTGCTCGCGTCGTGCAGGGAGCTGCACACCAGGGAGGCCGACGGCGCGACCTGGCCGAGGTGGAGACGCTCGTCGCGGGACTCGAGGCAGAGTAGAAATCCTCTATACCCCGAGCATCAGCAACCCCCTCCTGTTTCCCCCCGCGCTGAGATAGTGCGACCAAGGGGGCCCCTTTCCCACCCCCTACCAGACACTGCCCGCGAGGCCCGCGGAGTTGAGGCACCATCGCCGCTCCGCGTCTCATCACCAGACGGGTAGGCCCGACCCGGTCTCGGCCTCAGGCCCGCCTCATCTTTGAGGATGTTCTTTTTCTTTGCTTTGAGTGTGTGTGTTGTCGGCGCCGTCTGTGAAGTAAAATTGTATAAGTGTTGCCGTGTGCTCGCGTAATCGGTATTAGATCTGCATTGTCGCATTTGCTTTTTGTGTAAAATTGCATTGTGTTTCTTTTCCTTTTCTATGTGCTTTTGGTGGAATTGAATATGTGTGCTTTCCGTTCATCGCGAATAAATGTGCTTTGTGTTGAACTGTTTCCCGCTTCGCTTCGTCATTTCCTTCATTGAATCCTCATCTTGCTTCACGTAAAGGGTTGGTAGTGGGCTGAATACGCCCGATAATTAATCGAACCGTCGAGGTCGACGAATAACACCGCTCGGTTATCCCGATAGTACGGAACGGGTCGCTTAAGTGGCCCGTGTCCGAAGTCGACCTGCGGCGAGGTGCGATCGCCCGGTCTACCCTCCGTGTGGGTACTTAGGTAGGTCGAATTTGGCGAGCAACCCTATCCCACGCGGGGGCCGATTGGCTCGATCGCGGTGAGACCGAAAGGTCCACCCGTGACTGGTTCCCGGCGTTAGTCCGAGAGGGTCACGACTGGATTGTCCGTCCGGTGGGCGACGTGCCACGATTCGAGTTACGTGGCCGTCAGCACGCCGGCGGGCGCGAATCCGTAACACTGGTGTCAGGTCGTGCGATACAAATCCATCGCCCTCCTCGCGGCACTGGTATCGGAGAACAGGAAAACGGGCTGTCCTGTCTCCAATTAAATTCACGGGAATCGGTCCAGGGGTGAGAGAAGCGACCCCCGATTCCCTCCAAATTACGAGCGATTCAATTTAACCCTTTAAGAGAAGCAAGATGGCGTCTCAAGGCGAGCGGGAGCCGGGGGTATTAGAAATGGATGAAGAATGTGTAGGATCCATGGTCCAGGATGGAATCCCCGTGCAGGAACATGAACTCCCCCAACTGAGCCCAGAGCCCGAAATAGGTGCGGCAGCGGCCGCGGTGTATGACACCTCCCCTCCCCCTTTCCACCAAAACCCCCTGATCCTTGCCGAAACGGCTCACCCAAGCGCACCCGACATGGCCCAGCTATTCGCCATGCTGGCGGCTATGACAGCGAGGATGGATGCGGATGCACAAAAGATGGATGCGTATACACAAAGGATGGATGCGTATACACAAAAGATGGATGCGTATACACAAAAGATGGATGCGTATACACAAAAAATGGAAACAAATATTAAGGAAGAAACTAAAAAGCTGCGGGGTGAGACGCAGAACATGGGCCGAAGCCTGCAGGCGGGCATGAAGGCCGTGACCAGGGAGCTGGGAATGGCGACTCCATGTGTGGGAGCAAACGAGCTGGAAGGGGGTGCAACGGCTGGCAGGCCCGCGGTGGAGGCGGGTAAAAAAATAATTCGGGGGGCGTGTTGGGCGAGGGTCGTGACAGAGGAATCGACGGTGACCAAGAGGGAAAAATTAAATGGGGAGACCAAAACGTGCGAGACGAGACACGAGGTGACGACAACAGAAACTTATAAATGTATAGAGACACGGGAGATAGAGGGTGAATTGGACAAGGTTAGTGACACGCACACACACACGGAGGTAGTGGAGCATCATGGGGGTGAGCTCGCGGAGCGTGTAGGGACCCAGTGCGAGCACCTGGGTGGCCTCCTCCAGGAACGAGGGGAGGGAGTATGCCCCCTTGAGGCGAGTCACGACCAGGTGAGTTCGGTCGTGCTTTGCGAGGTTGAGGGGACGGGTGCTGTGGACAGGTGCACGGAGAGCTTGGGGGGTATAGAGGCCCCGGAGACCCTTGTGGGGACACAAATCCCCAGTGTGGTTGTCCCTGTGTGTGTGGTGCAAGGTGTGAGTGCGTCCCCGTGTGTGGAAGCGACCCCGTGTGTGAGTGGTGTGGTGGCGATGGTGCCGGAGTGTGTGCTTCCCAGCACGCCGTGTGTGGATGAGGCACCGCGGTTGAGTGCCCCCGCGTGTGTGAGTGAGGCACGGAGTGTGGATGAGGCACCGCGGGTGAGTGCCCCCGCGTGTGTAAGTAGTATGGTTTGTGTGAGTAGTGAGGCACGCGTGAGTGAACGGCCGAGTGCAAGGGAGACCGTGTGTGTGAGAGAGCGGTATGTAAGGGAGATGTCGGTCGGCATGCGGGAGCACGCAGCCGCGTCTCCCGGTGTGAATGTGATGGAGTGGAGTGTGTGCGTCGTAACACGCAGGTGTGCGTGGGTCGAATGGCGACGACGGCGACAGAGGAACGAAAGCCGAGTAGCGGCTGTAGTTGTTTCGGGGACCGTGCCGGGTTCACCCAGCAGTGAGCACGCGGTCCGTGCTGTGCAACGCACGAGACCGCCACGTGCTCGCTTGCGAGAGTGAAGTCCCGGTCCGGAAACGCACGCGGTGGATTTGCCGATCCCGCGGACGGACAAAGTTTAGGCAGGACTACGGATTTGGACCGGACGGGTTCTCCACGCGATCGTGTGTGTTAAGCTCCAACGGGCAAAGCACATGTGTTCGCGTGGGGAACCCCTCGAGACGTGGGGCTTGTGTTTTTTTTTTATGCGCACGGTGACGCCATAGCTGCACGTGGGGTTGGAATCCGGCAGGAGGGGTATCTCTGCCGGATGGTGCCGTCCAAGGAAGGACGAGGAACACGTGCAGCTGCATGACGTCACGGGCAGTTGCAGGTGTAAAATGCGCGAGTTGCCGCGCAGGTGCTGCGCATGAAAAAAAAAAAAAACAAGCCTCACTTTCGGGTGCACAGGATTCCTGGGCAAGGGGTGGAAGACCCACTTACTAGGGCACAGGATGGAAACTAGTTAGGGGGAAGGGTTAGCTTAGTTAGACCGACTTCATGGGGCAGGGGTAAGTCCTCATGGAGTCCGTGGAATGGATTAGTTAGAGGGATTGTAGCCAGATTTAGGTTGGGAAATAAAATGATTTATTTGGAGACAGTGACAGACTTTGGATGTGTAGTGGGGACGTAGCTTAGCTACGTAGGTTAAATGGAACGTGCTACTAGTTTAAGGGATGACGTGGGAGCACGAGTTAGTTAGGGGGTGCAGATAGAAGGATAGCAGAGTTCAGCGGTGTGTGTGTGGAAGAGTTGTTGGTGAGTGAATTGGAAGCATGTGCTTGGTGAGTGAGTGAGGCCAGCGGGTCTGTGTGTGTGGAGTGAATGGGGAATGCATGGTGCGATGAGTGATTGGGGGGAGGAGTGACTCCCGCCCAAGGGACCCCGGGGTCAGTATAAAGTGAGTTAGGGGGTTAGTTAAATTGAAAAATGGAGGTCGTTTTGCTGTTGGTGGGAAAGTAGGCTCGAGACCCATTTGGAGGGGTGCAGGAGCCCTGTTGACGGGCTTGGGAGCGTGGCTGCGAAAGGTGAGTATCGCTGAGTGGGTACCCCGGGCACCAGGCTAGTCGGCCACGGTAGGCCATGGGCCCATGGGGGGCCGGGATAGAGTAGTGGGCACGGGTGCGCCTGCTTGGTGCGGGGGCCCGGGGCGCCATCAGCCGCGTGGGCAGTGTTGTGTGCAAGGGTGGCCCTCGGAAAGGGGCCCGGGAAGCCAGCCTGCCACGTGTGCGTTTCAGGGGAGGTGCCATGGGGGGCACTCCCCGGTGTTAGGGAGCTGGTAGGCTCGGAGGCAGTGTAGTGCCCGGGGGTGCCATAGCGGGAGATTCGGCAGAGGGTCGTGCCTGCCAAAGGGAGCCACGTGTCCTAGCCAGGAGACCGTGTGAGGGCACGGAGAGAAAATTGGGGGGCGAGGCCCGAAATTGTGAGGACACCAACACAGGCGACGGGAATCTGGGTTGTTAGAACCAATAGTTTAAGCGAGAGGCGCTTGTTGAAAGCCCCGGGGTAGTTTAACAGTTAAATGGTTAGGGTAGATTAGGAGATGTACCCCTCCGCACCATCCATCCCCTCGCTGTCGTTGTGGGCCGCTGGACCCACTTGGGTTATAGATCGCCGAACTCTGGGGAGGCCATTCTGAGGCTTGAGTTGGGCCTCGACACAGGACGCTCACTCTCCCTTATTCCCCTCCGGGAAGGGAACGTAGGAGTTGGGAGTAGGCTAGGTGACAGGATAGGTTAACCGAACAAGGACGATAAAGGGGGTTAGGGGACGATTTATAGTGGGGAAGTAAAAATAAAAACAACAAAAAAATAAGTTGGGGCTAAATTGGGGTTTGACAAATTAAGGGAGTGGGTATGTACAGTGACAGGCAAAGGCGATAGGTGGGAGGGAGACAGGTAGGTAGGTCCGAGCCCGCCTTCCGAGTGGCTAGCACCACCGCACTCCCTCCACCAACCTCCACGGAACGGCAAAGGCTGGCCAACTTCATCGGCAGCTGTTGTTTTGCTGCGAGGCCTGTGCCGGCTGGATCGTCTGCAGCTGCTGTGCTGCAAGGCCTGTGCCGGCCAGTTCATCTGCTGGCTGTTTTTCTTCAAGGCCTGTGCCGGCCAGTTCATCTGCCGGCTGTGTTTGCCTGCAGCGGCCTTCTTCTGCGGGCTGTGTTTGCCTGCTGCCTTTGCCATGCCATGCCCACTGCCTACGTTCACCAGCCCCGTTCAATTTTTGCTTTGCCCCCCCCCCCCTGTTCATTGGCATGTGCGCCAGGATCAAGGCAACAGTTTGCAAGCTGCAAGAACTGCCCTGCTGGCAGCTACAACACGGGCCTGCAGTGGCGGCCCGTGCACCGTGTTTGCGTCCAACCATTCATCCATCCATTCGTTGTGTTCATTGCGTGTGCCACTTGAGCTGGCACGGAGACTGCGTTTGTGCAGCCCATGCACCGTTGTGGTTCACTGCGTTCAGTTTAAAAGGGAAGGCCTTGGACTGCGTGTGAGCAGCCAGCCACGTTCCCTGTCACCTGCATTGTTTTGAGCCAGAGACTGCATGCGAGCAGCCTGGCTCCCTGCTAACTGCTTTTCTTTTGCAGAGTTCATTGATCCTGGGCCATGGTTTAGTGTAAAATTTGTAAGTTAAGGTTAAGATGTACTGTAAATATGAGTGCGCCCCAGGCATGTCTGTCCTAGCGCCGGCAATTTTATTTAAGTCGTCCGTGTGAGTGAGTTTGTTTCGGTAGTTACGCAGCCCTCAGGTTATTTATTTTGGGGACACGAATACCATGAATGTCGCACTCAGGGATCCGTAGGTAAAATGTACTAGGGGAAAACTACACATGATGGCACACGAAAATTTGACGACTCGGGACGAGTCTGTAAAAAGGGGAGGGGGTAGTGTTGTGGTTACCAAATTCACAAACCACCATTCAGGTCCCTTAGGTGAGATATCTCGGTAAGTATATGTGTAGTTAGGCCCAAACCCGTTGTCTAGTGGGAATACATGTCATTTATGCGTGCTGCGACTCTTCAGGATAGCCGTTTTTCTTTAACTATCTTTATTTTGGACCAACCGCCATTGTTACCACCACCAACCACAACATCAACCACCCACCGCGGCGCCGCTTCACGTCACACCTCGCAACCGTCGCATCGCCACCGTTCTTGCGCTGCTTGTGGGTACCGGTGTTGGACTCGTGCAGGGCGCGCGCCGAACAGCGTGTACAAAACCACGGATTCTCCACTTCAAAAACGGATCAAAAACGACACACGCCCACTTTTGTTCCGTCCAATCGGTGAGCGAGGGGCAATTTGGCCCCGCCTCCAGGGCGTTGGAGGGCGATCGCTATATGCAAATTTATGGATCAAAATGCATTCACGCCCACTTTTTCTCGGGCCAATGGGGAGCGAGGTGAAAGGTCGAAGGCAGGGGGTCAAAGATGAGAGAGCGAAGCCACGGGGCTTATATAAGCGACCGCGTTCGTCAAGAAGAGAGTTAGTTAAGACTTCGCAGTCGGTGGAGTTGGGAAGAAGAAGCAAGAAGGAGTTGGTCGTCGTCGTGTGCGTTGGAGTCGGAGCAAAGGGGACGGAGCTGTGGAGAGGCGGCGAGGGCAGACGAGGGGGTGCTCGCGTCGTGCAGGGAGCTGCACACCAGGGAGGCCGACGGCGCGACCTGGCCGAGGTGGAGACGCTCGTCGCGGGACTCGAGGCAGAGTAGAAATCCTCTATACCCCGAGCATCAGCAACCCCCTCCTGTTTCCCCCCACGCTGAGATAGTGCGACCAAGGGGGCCCCTTTCCCACCCCCTACCAGACACTGCCCGCGAGGCCCGCGGAGTTGAGGCACCATCGCCGCTCCGCGTCTCATCACCAGACGGGTAGGCCCGACCCGGTCTCGGCCTCAGGCCCGCCTCATCTTTGAGGGTGTTCTTTTTCTTTGCTTTGAGTGTGTGTGTTGTCGGCGCCGTCTGTGAAGTAAAATTGTATAAGTGTTGCCGTGTGCTCGCGTAATCGGTATTAGATCTGCATTGTCGCATTTGCTTTTTGTGTAAAATTGCATTGTGTTTCTTTTCCTTTTCTATGTGCTTTTGGTGGAATTGAATATGTGTGCTTTCCGTTCATCGCGAATAAATGTGCTTTGTGTTGAACTGTTTCCCGCTTCGCTTCGTCATTTCCTTCATTGAATCCTCATCTTGCTTCACGTAAAGGGTTTGTAGTGGGCTGAATACGCCCGATAATTAATCGAACCGTCGAGGTCGACGAATAACACCGCTCGGTTATCCCGATAGTACGGAACGGGTCGCTTAAGTGGCCCGTGTCCGAAGTCGACCTGCGGCGAGGTGCGATCGCCCGGTCTACCCTCCGTGTGGGTACTTAGGTAGGTCGAATTTGGCGAGCAACCCTATCCCACGCGGGGGCCGATTGGCTCGATCGCGGTGAGACCGAAAGGTCCACCCGTGACTGGTTCCCGGCGTTAGTCCGAGAGGGTCACGACTGGATTGTCCGTCCGGTGGGCGACGTGCCGCGATTCGAGTTACGTGGCCGTCAGCACGCCGGCGGGCGCGAATCTGTAACAATATATATATATATATATATATATATATATATATATATATATATATATATATATATATATATATATGTATATATACACACACACACACACACACACACACACACACACACACACACACACACACACACACACACACACACACACACACACACACACACACACACACACACACACACACACACACACACACAACAAGAAAAATCTCTGAAATCATGCGAGAGGGGCAAGAAGAGTGGAGGAGTGCCTGGAAGTAGTGTGAATAACGATGTAAACATGGCAAACTGTAATTAGCACGTATATGTTGTGATAAATGTGAAAATTGAACCACACCATTCTCATGTGTTTGAGTGGATTTCAGATTTCTCAATGTGCTGAAGTGTTCAAAGGGAATGGGACACCAAGGGGAATGCAAAATATGGCAATGAAAAAAAAATGTGAATGAGGGATGCTGTCCGAGTGATCAATGTGCATACCGAGGTCTTCCTCAGCAAAGTTAGCAACGTCCTCCTGTGGAATAGCCATCCAGATGACTGCTTCTGGTCAACATTTGAAATACCATACTGTCAGAGCAAGCTGTGGAAGATATGACAGACATCTGTCAAACATTTCCACTTGGTAAAATATTTTGAGAACGGAGCTACAGTCGTGCCTGGACATTTTCTTGGCACAGGAATGTCCATGGGTATTTGAAATTTGTGGATGGGAATTTGTCCTGCTCTAATATACTATCCTGTGTCGTTCTCATGGAAAGTTAACGGCTATTGGCAGTCGGAAGTGCACCATTGATGAACCAGCAGACCACCATGTTGTCCAAACAAGCATCGAGCCAGAAGATGAGCAACTCGAACATACCTGTTACTATCATTGAAGAATATGTAAGTACAGTTATATTTGTGTTGACAAATAGTTCAAAGGAATACGAAGAGAATACAGGTTTCAGAATGGATTTGATTTCTACTTTCGTTATCTCTCAACATGATGTGCTATGACTGAAAATTTGGAATTTTCGAAGAAGTAGGAAAGTTCATCACTGAATTACATTTATTATCGACCAAAGGTTCAACTGCATATCAGCAAAGATCAGTGGGACTTCAATCCACTCAACCATGAAAAGAATATTATTTTCCCCTCTTTCCAAGAGCAAATTGTCTGCATGGAGATGTCATTCAAATCGGTTGGAACGTCAATAAAATAATGAAGGAGCTTTCGGGGCCTCAGGGCTCTGCCAGGATTCGTCTCGATCATTAGATGCTGGAGTGAACAGCTTATGTGATGGTGAAAGTCAATCTGATTCCTCAGGGATTACCAGTTTCAGCCACGGCCAATGTGGGAACTATTGCAAAGGACTCGCAGTTTCCCAGAAGCTCGGGTGCAATGATGGTTTCAAAGAAGGAGCAGGTGGTGGTTTTGTGAGATTTATTCTGCGTGCATACATTCGGTGGAAAATTTGTTAATTCGCACACAATTCTTAATCCATGTCACTGCTGCAAAGTATGCATTCAAATCAGGCTCAATTATACCAATATTTTGCACCAAACGATCTGCATTTAAAACCTATGTTAGTGTATGCAGTATATATATATATATATATATATATATATATATATATATATATATATATATATATATATATATATATATATATATATATATATATATATATATATATATATATATATATATATATATATATATATATATATATATATATATATATATATATATATATAGAAGCCTGGTGTTGGTGCAGTGGTTAGGGCAGCGGCTTGGGATCCAAAAGGTCCTGAGTTCAAGCCCTGTTGGGCCACTGAATTAATAAACCAGGGGGTTGACTCAGCCTGTCATCCTTCCGAGGTCGGCGAAGTGAGTACCAGTGTACTGGGCCGGTGTATACCCTGGTTAAAATAGGTGTACCATATCCCTGTGTCGTAAGAGGCGACCAGGGTTGCGTCAGGAAGGGCATCCGGCGTAAAACATGTGCCAAATCACCATGCGGATCATACGGATGATCCGCTGTGGCGACCCCTAACGGGAGCAGCCGAAAGAAGAAGAAGAAGAAGAAAGAAAAAGA
>NC_140968.1:73168693-73171193 GCF_056783735.1 Eptatretus burgeri | reverse complement strand
CAAAGGCACCTATGACTTCATGAAAAAATCACTTATTCTGCACGGGGAGCACTTGACATTTGCAAAGTTTCAATTTTTTTCATTGAACGGTTTCAGAGATACCGAGGTCCAACATTTCTCCTTCTTTTCAACATAGCTGCCACAGCACGTCATCCTATGACATCATACTTATTATAAAAACATTCTCCATCACTATTCGCACCTATGGTGAAAATTTTGTGTCAATCTAACAAGCAGTTCCAGAGCAAAGGGAATAACAAAATGCAGACAAGCACGTACGCACATCCGGGACCTATCGCTTAACCCCGCTTTTTGCTTCGTGTGGGCTAATAACATTAACTGTCTTAGTATAATGGAGCTTATAATGTGTTCGTTTATTAACTATCTTATCATATGGCAAATGAAAGGTTATTTTTTATTTTTTTTAGCAGTCAGAATTGCTGCTCAGACAGATCATCTTAGCAGAATAGCTAAGATGTACGCATGCTCGCTCTAAGATGTCTAGCCTGGGTTTGAATCCCGACCCAGCTATAAACTGTCGTCTCTCCCTCCTCTCTCCCTCCTTATTCCCATCAGCAAAGCGATGGGTTGTATTTGCTCATAAAGAATATGGGGGGAAAGGTGGATGGAGCAAGCACTTCAGAACAGTTCAAGTGAGACGAAAAGACACAAACAGGGATGAGGGAACACACAAACTTATGTCCAGGGAAAAAGGAATAAAAAAAACACTTTACCCCCACTAGGCATTACAGATTGCACTTTCACAAATAACAGTGGAATAATGCATGCGAGGACTTCCCTTTGGCATGATCTGCAAGATGGAAGGCGATGGTGTAACTCAGGAACAGCGTCCACATTCTGGAGAGCCATTCTCCCTGAGCAACGACAAAAGAGAGCACTGGAGACGAAGCGTGAGAGATGAAGAAAGCCAGTAATGAAAGAAGCCAATGACGAAAGAAGCCAGCGGTGAAGTGAGCCCAAAGACGAGGTGAATCAAAGAAAACAGAGTGACCTTCCTTGTCCCCAAAAGGTTCCACTCCATTGTGACGTGCACCTACAACCATCCCTCGTTCTTTACACCCCGCTACTTCCTCACACGATTCCTCCTGCCTGCCGGGAGCTCTTCTGTCCCCTCCGTACCCTCTTAAGGCGCTGCTTCACACTAATCCTCCTGCACACTGGAAACTGTGCTGTCCCCTCTCAAGGTGCTTCTTCTTGGTCTCCCTCTGTCCTTCTGGGAGAAGTCCTCCTCCAGGCCATCCTGCCTACAGGGTGCCCCAATAAAAAAAAACGTTGATTGCTACTTCCAAGCCCCATAGCACACTACACCACCATGACTGGCACACGTTGGCCAGACAGAGCCTGAGAGCTCTAACACGTGTGACGCCTTTCCATGTACCTCTTGTGATGGGAAGTCCTTACCGGGCCTCACTCGCAAACAAGAGGCATTTCCGCATAAAATTTTACCTTGACTATTCTGTCGATAAATTACATATGCTGCCCCCTCAACATCACGTGCAACAAAATGACTTGCTCTGACAGGTCCCTGTTACGTAGCAATCTAACCTACGCAAATCATATGGACAATACTACACATACCACAGATGGCAGATCGAGCTAGGAATCCCCCACCCCCTTCCACATAGCAATATATATATATATATATATATATATATATATATATATATATATATATATATATATATATATATATATATATATGTATTTTAAATAATTTTTTTAATCACAAGTGTTTTTTTTAAAAGCCTCTGATGGCTAAATATTTGTATAGGCTCTGCCTAACAGGCATGAGCTTAGCAGAGCTCCATCCCCTTACATATTCATAGGATAGTACTGCAGCGAATACCAGTAAGAAAATTAAATTCGGAATTTACAGAGCAGTCCATCCCAGAGAAGGTACATGGCTGAATCAAACCTGAAATTTAAAACAGCATGTGTTGCTTCCTCACTTGAGTCTAATCAGCATTTAGAGGTTAGAACATTAACGAACCCTTTGTGTTGGCATCCCATTGTGGAGGGGGGAGGTAAGGAGAGAGAGTGTGTGTGTGTGTGTGTGTGTGTGTGTTTGTGCTGGGGGGGGGGGGAGGTGGTGGCGATATTTTCTCCTTAATTAGCCAGCTTTACTGTGGAGTGTCTTCACAAGAGGTACGTGCACCCGCCTCTGAGCTGTCCAGCCTGGGAATTTGGCCACGGTGCCAGCTATAGCTCGCTTACTCTTCATGAAGGACACAATGGGATCTTTAACATCCACCAACAAATGCTGGCAGATGGGAATACCGTTTAACGTTCACCCGAGGAATGGCACACCACACACCCATTGATGAGTCACCCTGCCTGTGAAACACCGAGATAACAGTTCATAGCTGGGTCGGGATTAAAACCCAGTAAAGACAGCGTAGAGTCTAGAGCGCGTACCTCGAGGGCATCCTGTCAATCTATATTTGCCTGGCTGAATTTTGGATTGTTGAAGCAAAAAAGT
>NC_140968.1:73153693-73158693 GCF_056783735.1 Eptatretus burgeri | reverse complement strand
ACCACAACGGTGCATGGGCTGCACAAACGTAGTCTCCGTGCCAGCTCAAGTGGCACACGCAATGAACACAACGAATGGATGGATGAATGGTTTGAACTGAACGCAGTGAACCACAACGGTGCATGGGCTGCACAAACGTAGTCTCCGTGCCAGCTCAAGTGGCACACGCAATGAACACAACGGATGGATGGATGGATGCAAACACGGTGCACGGGCCGCCATTGCAGGCCCGTGTTGTAGCTGCCAACAGGGCAGTTCTTGCAGCTTGCAAACTGTTGCCTTGCGGATCCTGGCGCACATGGAAATGAACAGTGGGGGGGGGCAAAGCAAAATTGAACGGGGCTGGTGAATAGGGGCAGTGGGCATGGCATGGCAAAGGCAGCAGGCAAACACAGCCCGCAGAAGAAGGCCGCTGCAGGCCAAAACAGCCGGCAGACGAACTGGCCGGCACAGGCCTTGAAGTAACACAGCTGCAGACGATCCAGCCGGCACAGGCCTTGCAGCAAAACAACAGCTGCCGATGAAGTGGGCCGGCCTTTGCCTTGCAGCAACGCAGCCAGCAGATGAAGCTGGCCAGTCTTTGCCGTTCAGTGGAGGTCGGTGGAGGGAGTGCGGTGGTGCTGGCCACTCAGAAGGCGGGCTCGGACCTACCCTACGGTCTCCCTCCCAACCTATCGCCTTTGCCTGTCACTGTACATACCCACTCCCTTAATTTGTCAAACCCCAATTTAGCCCCAACTTTTTTTTTTTTTTTTTTTTTACTTCCCCACTATAAATCGTCCCCTAACCCCCTTTATCGTCTTTGTTCGGCTAACCTATCCTGTCACTTAGCCTACACCCAACCCCTACGTTCCCTTCCCGGAGGGGAATAAGGGAGAGCTGGCGTCCTGTGCCGAGGCCCAACGAAGCCCCAGGATGGCCTCCCCAGAGTTCAGCGATCTATAACCAAAGTGGGTCCAGCGGCCCACAACGAGAGCGAGGGGATGGATGGTGCGGAGGGGTACACTTCCTAATCTACCCTATCCATTTAACTGTTAAACTACCCCGGGGCTTTCAACAAGCGCCTCTCGTTTAAACTATTGGTTCTAACAACCCAGATTCCCATCGCCTGTGTTGGTGTCCTCACAATTTCGGGCCTCGCCCCCCAATTTTCTCTCCGTGCCCTCACACGGTCTCATGGCTGCGACACGTGGCTCCCTTTGGCAGGCACGACCCTCTGCCGATTCTCCGACGATGGCACCCCCGGGCACTACACTGCCTCCGAGCCTACCAGCTCCCTAACACCGGGGAGTGCCCCCCATGGCACCTCCCCTGAAACGCACACGTGGCAGGCTGGCTTCCCGGGCCCCTTTCCGAGGGTCACCCGTGCCCACAACACTGCCCACGCGGCTAATGGCGCCCCGGGCCCCCGCACCAAGCAGGCGCACCCGTGCCCACCACGCTATCCCGGCCCCCCATGGGCCCTTGGCCTACCACGGCCGACGAGCCTGGTGCCCGGGGTACCCACTCAGCGATACTCACCTTTCGCAGCCACGCTCCCAGCCCGTCAACAGGGCTCCTGCACCCCTCCAAATGGGTTTCGAGCCTACATTCACACCAACAACAAAACGACCTCCATTTTTCAATTTAACTAACCCCCTAACTCACTCTACACTGACCCCGGGGTCCCTTGGGCAGGAGTCACTCCTCCCCCCAATCACTCATCGCACCATGCATTCCCCATTCGCTCCACTCACACAGACCCGCTGGCCTCAATCACTCACCAAGCACATGCTTCCACTTCACTCACCAACTCTTCAACACACTCACCGCTGAACTCTGCCATCCTTCCAACTACCTCCCATAACTCACTCGTGCTCCCACGTCATCCCTTACACTACAGCACGTTCCTTTTAACACTACGTAGCTAAACTACGTCCCCTCTACACATTCACAAGTCTGTCACTGTCTCCAAATAATCCCATTAATCAATTTCCCAACCTAAATCTGACTACAATCCCTCTAACTAATCCATTCCACGGGCCCCATGAGGACTTACCCCTGCCCATTGGAGCCGGTCTAGCTAAGCTAACCCTTCCCCCTAACTAGTTTCCATCCTGTGCCCTGGTCCAGGGGGTCTTCCACCCCTTGCCCAGGAATCCTGTGCACCCGAAAGTGAGGCTTGCTTTTTTTTTCTTTTTTTTTCACATGCGCAGCACCAGCGCGGCAACTCACAGCTCGCGCACTTCGCACCTGCCCGTGACATCATGCAGCTGCACGTGTACCTCGTCCCTCCTTGGACGGTACCATCCGGCAGGGATACCCCTCCTGCCGGATTCCAACCCCACGTGCAGCCATGACGTCACCGTGCGCATAAAAAAAAACACAAGCCCCACGTCTCGAGGGGTTCCCCACGCGAACACATGTGCTTTGCCCGTTGGAGCTTAACACACACGATCGCGTGGAGAACCCGTCCGGTCCAAATCCGTTTACCTGCCTAAGCTTTGTCCGTCCGCGGGATCGGCAAATCCACCGCGTGCGTTTCCGGACCGGGACTTCACTCTCGCAAGCGAGCACGTGGGGGCCTCGTGCGTTGCACAGCACGGACCTCGTGCTCACTGCTGCGTGAACCCGGCACGGTCCCCGAAACAACTACAGCCGCTACTCGGCTTCCTTTCCTCACATGTCGCCGTCGTCGCCATTCAACACACGCACACCTGCGTGTTACGACGCTCACACTCCACACCATTACATTCACACTGGGAGACGCGGCTGCGTGCTCCCGCATGCCAACCGACATCTCCCTCACATACCGCTCTCTCACACACACGGTCTCCCTTGCATAAACCATACCACTCACACGTGGTACTCCATTCACTCGCGGCCTTCCACTCACTCGTGCCATACTACTCACACACGCGGGGGCACTCACCCGCGGTGCCTCATCCACACACCGTGCCTCACTCATACACCGTGCCTCACTCACACGCGGGGGCACTCAACCGCGGTGCTTCATCCACACACCGTCCCTCACTCACACACGCGGGGGCACTCAACCGCGGTGCCTCATCCACACTGGCCGTTTCATCCACACACACGGCCTCTTCGACACACGGTTCCTCATCCACACACGGCGTGCTGGGAAGCACGTACTCCGGCACCATCGCCACCATCGCCACCACACCACTCACACACGGGGTCGCTTCCACACACGGGGACGCACTCACGCCTTGCACCACACACACAGGGACAACCACACTGGGGATTCGTGTCCCCACAAGGGTCTCCGGGGCCTCTATACCCCCCAAGCTTTCCGTGCACCTATCCACAGCACTCCTCCCCTCGACCTCGCAAAGCACGACCGAACTCACTTGGTCGTGACTCGCCTCAAGGGGGCATACTCCCTCCCCTCGTTCCTGGAGGAGGCTATCCCGCTGCTCGCACCGGGCCTCCACCCAGTCCACCATCTCACCCTCATTATCCTCCACTACCTCCATGTGTGTGTGTGCGTCACTTACCCCGTCTTCATCGTGTAGTCTTCCCTCTATCGTTCCCTTCCCGGCTACCGTCACTTTTTCTGTCACGACCCTCGCCCAACACGCCCCCCGAATTATTTTTTCACCTGCCTCCACCGCGGGCCCGACAGCCGTTGCACCCCCTTCCAGCTCGTTCGCTCCCACACGTGGAGTCGCCATTTTTATCTCCCTGGTCACGGCCTTCATGCCCGCCTGCAGGCATCGGCCCATGTTCTGCGTCTCACCCCGCAGCTCTTTCATTTCGTTTTTCATATCCGCATTCATTTGTGCCAGCATGGTGAATAGCTGGGCCATGTCGGGTGCGCTTGGGTGAGCCGTTTCGGCAGGGGTTGGGGAAGGGTTTTCGTGGAGAGGGGGAGGGGAGGTGTCATACACCGCGGCCGCTGCCGCACCCATTTCGGGCTCTGGGTTCAGTTGGGCGAGTTCGTTTTCCTGTACAACCAACATTTCCTGCACTGGGATTTCATCCTGAGCCATGGATTCCACACATTCTACATCCATTTCTAATACCCCCGGCTCCCGCTCGCCTTGAGACGCCATCTTGCTTCTCTTAAAGGGTTAATTTAGCTCGCTCGTAATTTGGAGGGAATCGGGGGTCGCTCCTCTCACCCCTGGACCGATTCCCGTGAATTTAGCTGGAGACAGGACAGCCCGTTTTCCCGTTCTCTGATACCAGTGCTGCGAGGAGGGCGATGAATTTATATCGCACGACCTGACACCAGTGTTGCGGATTCGCGCCCGCCGGCGTGCGGACGGCCACGTAACTCGAATCGCGGCACGTCGCCCACCGGACGGACAATCCAGTCGTGATCCTCTCGGACTAACGCCGGAAACTAGTCACGGGTGGACCTTTCGGTCTCACCGCGATCGTGCCAATCGGCCCCCGCGTGGGATAGGGTTGCTCGCCAAATTCGACCTACCTAAGTACCCACACGGAGGGTAGACCGGGCGATCGCACCTCGCCGCAGGTGGACTTCGGACACGGGCCACTTTAAGCGACCCGTTCCGTACTATCGGGATAACCGAGCGGTGTTATTCGTCGGCCTCGACGGTTCGATTAATTATCGGGCGTTTTAGCTCACGACCAACCCTTTACGTGAAGCAAGATGGAGATTCAATGGAGGAAAAGACGAAGCGAAGCGGGAAAACAGTTCAACAATAAGCACATTTATTTCGCGAGGAACGGAAAGCACACATATACAATTACACCAAAAGCAAATGTAATAGAAGAAGAAACACAATATTACACAAAAAGCAAATGCAACAATGCAGATCTAACCGACTACCGGGCACACGGCAACACTTATACAATTTTACTTCACAGACGGCGCCGACAACACATATTCCCAAAGCAAAAGAAAAGAGAACCACCCTCCAGGATGAGGGGGGTAGGCGGGCCTGGAGCCGAGACCGTGTCGGGCCTACCCGTCTGATGATGAGACGCAGAGCGGCGGTGGCGCCTCAACTCCGCGGGCCTCGCGGACA
>NC_140968.1:73098693-73148693 GCF_056783735.1 Eptatretus burgeri | reverse complement strand
TCCATTATGACCCATCCAAGGAACTTATTCCCATTTGTGATAGGTCTTCATATAGCATTGGGTGTGCGTTGTTGCAAACAAATGAAACCGGCAATCTCCAGCCTGTTGCGTATGCATCACGAACCCTATCTGACACTGAACGCCGCAATGCTCAAGTGGAATGCGAGGTGTTAGCATGTGTCCTGGGCACCTTAAAGACGCATAAATATGTCTTTGGAAGACCTATTGCCATTGAGACCGATCGCAAACCCATGTTAGGTCTCCTGGGAGAAACCAGAGCCATTCTGCCAACATCATCAGGTCATGTACAATGTTGGGCATTAACCATTGCCGGTTATGACTATTCATTGGTTTACCACCTAGGAAAGGAAATGTACTGTGCTGACGTGCTCAGTCATTTCCCATAACCATCCCAGAACCTCCACAATCTGGCGATATTATTCATCTCATGGCCAATGTCATTCACAATGAGGCACCCATAACAGCTAAGCAGATTGCTTGTGCTACCAAGAGTAATCCAGATTTGTGACAAATTAAATGCTGTGTTATGTCAGGTAATTGGGCATCACGACCGGAAGGGGTAAAACCGTACCTCATCCGGAAGAATGGGCTCTCCATTGTTGCAGACTGCCTGTTTTGAGGTAGCCGAGTGATAATTCCACCTAAACTTCATGGCAAAATGATCAGTGAACTCCACAATGCTCATCCAGGCATAGTCACCATGAAGGCTATTGCCCGAGCCCATGTTTGGTGGCCTGGTTTGGACAGTGACATCGAGTCCAGTGCACGCCATTGTTACCCTTGTCAAACCCATGCCAAGACACTGCCACAGTCTCCAATGGTCATGTGGTCGTGGCCATCAAAACCATTGTCCAGACTACACATTGACCATACTGGTCCATTTCAAGGGAAGCTTTTCCTTCTTGTCATTGATGCCCACTCCTCGTAGATTGAAGCTCTCATGGTGCCATGCTCATTCTCTGCTGTAACAATTGAAGCTCTACGTCCCATGTTCGCGCAACATGGTATTCCAAATTCCATTGTATCAGATAATGGATCGTCATTTACTAGTTCAGAGTTTCAGAACATTTGTAAAATGAATGGCATTAAGCACTACACATCTGCCCCCTACAGACCTGCCAGTAATGGTCAAGCCGAACGTGCTGTTCAGATCATCAAGAATGGTCTAAGCCGCGTCATGGAAGGCTCCATTCAATCTCGTCTTGCTCGTGTGTTGCTCAACTACTGAGCCAGACCACATCAAACCACCGGTCGATCACCTGCCAACCTTCTGATGGGTCGTGAATTAACAACACGGTTACCATTAGTGCACCCGGACGTAATGGTCCAGGTCGAGAATAACAAGTATCAACAGAAACGTAATCACAACCAACCGCCTGAATACTGTAACTTCTAGATCAATGATCCTGTATACGTGTTGAACTCTGGATGTGGAACCAAATGGTTATCTGGCATCATCATCGATAAAAGTGGTGAAATGATGTTTATTGTGAAGTTATGTGATGGTAGATGCATGCGTAAACATGTTGACCAACTCAGGTTACATCATGGGGAGCCAAACGTTGAACCGGCTCAAGTGCCTTTGTTACCCACTCCTGTATTAACACCACCTTCGTTTGGACCTGAGGTATTTCCTCATGAAAGCTTTTCACCCATCAATGTACCTGAACTCCTTCCCGACCCTGTACCCTTTATTGAGAATCCCACAGCAGTTCAAGCAAGGATAGCCCTCCACTAGACTTTAGAAGATCAGCTTGTGTCTGTAAGCCTCCTGAGCATCTTGATTTGTACAAAAAAAAAAAAAAAAGTCACCCGTATCTTGCCAAAAGGTGACCACGTGTGACTTCTTTAAGGTCACACTGAGGTGAACAGAGCTGCTATCCACCAGGAGCGACTCCTTGAGGAATATCTGCCTACGAGAGATTCCGATGAGAATCGTTCTACAGAGTAACCATGAAAAATATGTGTTTGCCTCATAACGTCACCAAATGACGTCATAATGTCTCGAGCTTGACATATCTAGAAAGGACTCATCGAGGTGTTCAATTTGAGGTACTACACGATATGGTTCCTAAAACTTGAAAATTTGACCTTGGGGTCAAATATGTTTGACCTGAGGCGCTAACCATGAAGGTCAAGGCCAATCGCCACCAAAAATTAATCAGCTGAGCGCCAGACCATGAACTATATTCCCATGAAGTTTGAAGACGATCCGATCAAAATTACTCAAAAAATAAGGGTTTCGTCGATTCCCCTGATTTGCGACAAAGTGACCTTGACCTTCAAAATTTTGTGCACTGAAAGGGACCTCTATAGGCCTCTGATTTGCGAAGTTACAAAAATTTCCAATGATAACTGTGCTCTGCAGAATTTTTTTCTACGTGATTACAGACAAACAAAAAAAAAAATAAGAAAATAAAAAAATAATAATAAAAAAAACATACAAGCTGACTAACATATCTTGCAAAAACTTCGTTTTGGCAAGATAAAAAAGGTGGGGGGGGGATGAGATGTATCAGTAGTTTTTGATAATGCAGGCGTACATGGGTAGACCGGGGCGTGGTTAAGGTCTAAGTCACATTTGGCACGGCGGCCGTAGGGTCTACAAAATCTACGGCCACTAGCAATTATAGGGCGGCCACAGTATTTCCACGGTCACACAATGTAGCAGTCACATGTTTTTATTTTTCGGGGAGCCGCACGGCGTATTTATAAATTGTGGAGACCGAAAACGTGGGGTGCTGTACGCTCTTTGATTTGATGTTGCACGGTGACCTTAGGGCGTTCCTGCGGCGGCCATAGAATTTTCAAGGCAGACGCAAGGCGACCGCAGGGGGACCCTAAGGCGACCGTGTGGCCAGACGGACGGTAACGAGTGGGTTTTTTTTTTTTACCAGTTCTTTTCTTTCGGCTTGTCGAATTGCTACGGTGAACGTAGAAATGAAAAAAAGTTATAACTCCGCGCTATAATTCCACGGCGACCCCTACAGCCTGTAAAATATAACCAAACGGCGTAGGGCCACCCTGAGGCCACCGCAGAAACTCTGCGGCCGCCGCACGTTTCTGTCAATTCAGAGGGCATACGGCCACCATATCCTCACCGAAGAGCAAATGTGACTAGGCCTAAGCAAAGTCATGTGACCCGCCCATGTTCCGATGCACTGTGCTGTGCTGTGTTGTGCCCGTGTCCGAAATAAACCTGTTGTTCCCACTTCAGAGCTTTTGTCCCTGTCTATTGGGGATAATACAATAATAATAATAATAATAATAATAATAATAATAATAATAATACAATGATGTACATACATGAAGTGATGAAGCAAAAACATGTGCATAGCTTATGTGCATATACAATACATCATGCTCATATACCTGGGACCATTCCAATTGCACCGGGCCTTTGACTAACACCTGGGCCTAAATCCTGAGGCCTGCCGACCTGCGCTGCTGCTTCATGGAATGGCTGCACATGATTTTATTGCGATGGAGTCAGGTTAGCTGCCCAGCCAATGGGTGTAAAGCAGTGGGGTGGAGTCAGAGCAGCTGAACACTGACCCATGTATAATATGTGATATTGTTACAGGGCCAGGTATCGATGGCGAGTACGGCCGCGAGAGAGAGCAGTAGAGTCGGCTCCACTGAACACACCGGAATTGAAGTCATGCCTTTTGGATAAGTCCGAAAGGCACAGGTCCCTTACTGGACCAGGAATCGCCAATAATTTGACCGCGTGGGGTAGGGTCAATTGCCAAACTTCAATATACCTAATTACCCATACGGACAAAGCTACCGGGGAAGTCACACCCTCGACGGACCTCGAGCGGAACGAGCCGTTACCAAGCCCGAACTGTGAGTAACCTGAGCGGAGATTACCAAGTCCCATCGGACCAAATGAACAATTTATGGCCTCGCAATTTCTCAATACACACCTTGCCAAGCCAATGAAAGAAACACAGAAATGAGCTGGAACATTTAACAAAAGGGATATTTATTTATAATGGGGCAGGGGAGCACGCAATAAGGCAGAGTGAACCGAATAATGAAGGAATAGCAATTTATGTACAAGCACTTATGCAGTTTTACTGAATAGACTGGCACCACAAACACACACACACACGTACACCCAAAAATAAACGGACCCGTCAGGTCTTTATTGGAGGCTTCCAGCTCGAGGAAAGGCGAGCTGGAGGTCAGAGCCTATTCTTGGACCTTCCCGCCTCGTGCGGTCTTCAACGATCTGGTGTGGCAGGACTCAAACCCACCACGCAATGCCGCTCCAAGCCCAGGCAGGCGATCCTCGCAGGACAGGCTCGCAGGCATACAAGGCCACAAAAGAAGATGCTCTGTTGGCGGGACCCCAGGAAGGCGACGACTAGCTTCAGAAGACCACCAGACGGCTGAAGACCAGAAGACAACTCTCAACTCTCTGAAGACCTGAAGACAACTCTCTCGTTTGGCCCATGCGAGCTTCTCTTATCCCCGCTCGCACTCCCTCATTGGGCCGAGAGAACGCTCTAAGCCCATATTTGGAGCCAAACCAGAATGAAACGCTTGTGTCCATATTTGGGGCGAAGCCAGAGCGCAACGCTTGTGCCCATATTTGGGGTGAAGCCAGAGCGCAACGCTTGTGCCCATATTTTGGGTGAAGCCAGAGCGTAACGCTTGTGCCCATATTTGGGGCGAAGCCAGAGCGCAACGCTTGTGCTCATATTTGGGGCAGAGCCAGCACACCAACGTCCAGGGAAACCCTGCCTAGCACACTGGACTCTGCCCACTACGTGCTGACACGCATGCGTGCAATGGTGCCAGTGGATAATGGTGGAAGGAAGTGAGGGCAGGTGTCATTGTCATTGTTGTTGGTAATTTTAAACTTAACTATCAAAATAACTCACAGCGCACGTACAATTAATCACCCATTAAACATAGGACGGGACCCTAACTGGAAACACATGCTTACCGATATAACTGATCTATAGGACCTGGCTGTTGTGTGCATTAAGCTTCCAAATTCGCAACAATATTTTCCAAGTCCAAAAAGGACACAACTCTGAAAAATTGGGGAACCGCCCAAAAACTCAAACTTATTATGTAACTTATCAAAATAAAGCCATGCACCAAATTTCAGTTGAATATGTTAAAGGGTATGCAAAAAAGTCTGAAATCCCACAGGTGGGACGGACAGATGGAGAGCCAACATATAGTCCTCTCCGGTGAAACCGGTAGGGGACTAGCAAACCTATAACTGGTAGGGGATTAATACCAAGGAGGGAAGTCCTCATAGACAGAGCCCCCAACTGCACCATAAAAATAGGACTTGTAGATTTTACATATTACATATGTAAATTCAGGCCTGGAGAGGTGGAGGTACGCACTGGAGAGAAGGGGAATGATAGTCAGTAGGAGTACGACGGAGTACATGTGCGTAAATGAGAGGGAGGGTGGTGGTCTGGTGCGGTTGCAAGGAGTTGAGGTGGGGAAGGTGGATGGGTTTAAATACTTGGGATCAACTGTCCAAAGTGACGGAGAGTGTGGTAGAGAAGTGAAAAAGAGAGTGCAGGCAGGATGGAGTGGGTGGAGAAGAGTTGCAGGAGTGATTTGTGACAGAAGGGTAGCTGCAAGGGTGAAGGGGAAAGTATATAAGACGGTAGTGAGACCAGCTATGTTGTATGGTTTGGAGGCGGTGGCGCTGACAAAAAGACAGGAAGCGGAGCTGGAGGTGGCAGAGTTAAAGATGCTGCGATTCTCGTTGGGAGTGACGAGGATGGACAGGATAAGAAATGACTATATTAGAGGGACAGCGCAGGTAGGATGCTTTGGAGACAAAGTGAGAGAGGTGAGATTGAGATGGTTTGGACATGTGCACAGGAGGGAAGCGGATTATATCGGGAGAAGGATGCTGAGGGTGGAGTGGCCAGGTAGGAGGAGAAGAAGAAGGCCAAAGAAAAGGTTCATGGATGCGGTGAGGGCGGACATGCGGGTGGTTGGAGTGTCAATGGAAGATGTGGAGGATAGAGCGAAATGGAGATGGATGATCCGCTGTGGCAACCCCTAACGTGAGCAGCCGAAATAAGAAGATATATATATATATATATATATATATATATATATATATATATATATATATATATATATATATATATATATATATATATATATATATATATGAATGCTGTACAATCATGTACAGCCTTTTGGCTGCTGGTTGCATCATTGGTTAGGGGCACAGCTATGCCGCTGATGCAGTGTCCCTATTACCAGTACACTGGTGCTCATTTCACCAACCTCAGAAGGACTAACAGACACCCGTCCATGACGGGTCTGGGGGACAGGACGGATCACAATACGGATGACAGGCTGAGTAAACCCCCTGGTGTTAATTCAGCAGCTGATGGGGCTCAAACTCAGGACCCTAGAATCCCAAGCCACCACCCTAACTGCTTAGGATCCCAAGCCACCACCCTAACTGCTAAGCCAACGCCAGGCTTCGTCGAAGGGTAAAAGGTACATATATAAATTAAATACTTCAAGGTGGTACATCAGTAACAGTGATAATAAAGTGTTTTATAAATAAATAATTCAAATTTGCATGTTGGTATTTGAGATGAGAATGTGTATAGAAATAAATGTAAGGTGGTAGGTGTGTCGACAGCAGTGATGATAAAGTGTAAACAAATAAATAATTCACATTGGAATGTCAGAGTGAGCCATAATTCCTAGGACAGTTTTAGCTGCTTATACAAGACTTGTTTATATCATTGTTTGTGTTTCTCCTCTCGTGGTACCACACCACTGCTACCAGCCTCTCCTCCATTGTAAATGTCATGTCTGCCATCTTGGTTTAATGTATTACTTGTATTATCTCAAAAAAAAAAAAACAGGAAACCGTATAACTTGATGGTGTTAACAAATCTTATAGAAAAGCATGTAAAACCGTGTCCTGGGACTTATGACTCACACTGTATGTAGTAGAATGGTAAAAGGTATGTAAATAAATAAATAATTTAAGGTTGCATGTCGGGAGGGTGGAAAAATAGATCATTTAAAGTTGTGTGTTGGTCGTGTAGATAGTAAAGTGTATATAAATAAATCATGGTTCCCAAAAGCATGCACAACCCTGTATTATTTTCTCCCTTAAATTTTATTTTAAAATTGCGAAAATTGGGAAATAAATCGCGTGTCCATTGACTTTTGCCTTCGATCCCAAAACCATTTGACGTGCCTCATGCCCAGATGTTATTGCCTATTGCATACATGCACCGAATATGAAATAAATGTGTTTTCTAGTCGAGGCTCCGAAAGGACGCATGGATGGACTGACAACACCCAAAATATAAGACCCAAATGGGCTGACCCCTGGTTGGGGTTAAAAATAAAAACCTTTTTTTATATTGGAAGACAATGCTTGGCTCAGTCTCATAGCCAAGAAGACACAGACCAGAAAGAGAGATTCCTCTCGGGTCAAGATCAATGAGCCAGGAAATGGAGCATAAAATTAAATTTGGCCTGAAGATTACACTTCTTTATTCAAACTATGAGCATTTATGACCAATGTCATTAACAGAGCATCCAACGATAGTTCTGTGAGCTACCCCCCCCCCACCCCCAACCACTTTCAACCCCTCATTCCACTCCTCCTCCCCCCATCATACCCCACTCCCCCCTCCTCCGCCCCCACACACATCCACAGAAAATAGAGACTGACGAGAGCAGGACAGTTCAGCTATCCATTTGATAACTCATCGTTTTCTTCATAACACTCCATTGACCTCAGATTCTAACTTAACTATTCTATTCAATCTTGGAGAAGCATTCAAATATCTGTAATATATTAAGAGAAAACATCTAAAATAGAATATTGGATAAGTCCTGAACCTAAGTGAATCCGAACCAAATGCCAAAGCCATGCTGTTTCCCCAACCCTTAAAAAAGCTTGGCGTGCATATGTAGTGGAACACGATGCAAAATGGCATCGGTAGATGGGACAGCATCCTTAGGGGACATTCGGGACAGCCAATTGGCATGTCATAATATGGTAATATGTGGCACAACTCAGCCAATCGGACCGTGTTATAGCCAGGAGCGTCCCTCCACTAATAGGGGAAATAATTATGCATCCAGGACAGTGTTGCTGCCTAATCAGCTAATCACCCTTTAAAATTACCATCGATTCCTTGCCTCACAGCATTCTATGGATGTAGCATGTACATTCTACAGAATAAAGTGCATCAAGTCATTATCCATGCTTCATCAACTTATCCCAACCACAGAACCATAGGCCTACCATCAAGAACCAAAAGAGAAATGTCATGCCAGGAACTCCACCACATTGAAGTTCCACTTCAAGTCACATAGCATTCTGTTCTGGACATACATTACTGCTCTTTCATTAGAGCAGGATTCAAATCGTTCTGGCAGTTTGGCCTCGAAATATGAGCGCTGAGCCATCTAGCTTGGGTTTGAATCTTGACCCAACTATGAACTCTCATCCTGGTGTCTCGCAGACAAGGCGAGACATCAATGTGTGTGCCGTCCTTTGCAATGATGTTTACCCGCTTGGGTGAAACACCAATCTTACTGAGGAGATGTCATGTCAACTCATGATTAACACAGTCAAATGCCTTAACCAGGTTCATGAATATGAGGTAAAGGCCTTGGTTCTGTTCGCAGAACTTCTCTTGGAGCTGATGTAGAACAGACATCATGTCAATCGTAGAGCGACCACCCCGGAAACTGCACTGCACTTCAGGAGGAAAGCTTTGATGGTTGGCCATAGTCGGTTCAAAATGACTCTGGTAAAGAGAATGCCGATGATAGAAAAGAGGTTAATGCCTCTATAATTGGCACATGTGAATCTGCAAAACTGTGGAACCATCCTTGAAGTTTTGAGGGGCAGTTTCAGATTCTCAAGTTGAGAGCAAGAGATTGTGGAGGCTTGCGATGACTGCTTTTCCTCCGTACTTGATCACTTCTGCTGGGATAGCATCTGGGCCTGCAGCTTTGTTTCACGACATCTGCTTCACCACCTTAATCAGCTCATTGATGGATGGGACATTCTCAAAGTCATTCTGAATGATAGCCTGGGAGATACTATTAAGGATAGAAGAGTGGTGGTGCTTGGATGGTTTAGCAGTGTTTGAAAGTATTCTTTCCATCTGCCTAAGATGCCCTCCTTTCATGTGAGCTGTTCACTCGACAGAGTTGATGGAATTTAGGCCAGAACTGTTGCGTCCAGAGGCTATTTTTATGGCCGTCAAGAATCTCTAAGAGTCATGGCAGTTTGCAGAGTCTTCAATTTATGCAGCCCTGTCTTGCCATCACTGTTTCATAATAAGTTAGATTTCTTGCTGGCATTTGTTCCTGGCTTGCCTGAATTGTGCACGGTTCTGTGTTGTTTTGCTAGTTAGGAGGGAGGGTTCTTGAAGGTAAAGTGATTTTGGGCAATGAGCCAATGAATTATTGTACTGTTCTCATCAAACCAGTCATGGTGCTTTTTTTTGGACACCCAGGATTGATTTTGCTGTAGTGTAGACTGTGATTTTGAAATTCTGACACTTCTTCCAATGCTCCTTCTGTATTGGGGTTATCAGGCAATGACTCAAAGATGGCTGCTGACAGCTCCTCTCTGGTGGCTGGGTTGTCCAGATATGCTGTGCATGTACAGATACAGACCCATCCCATCTCAAATTCAGTTATCCTACCCTTCTTCCTTCCTGTGAAATGCTGAATCATGTGGTCAGGCAGTTGCTCTGAAACAACTTGCCTTCTCTTCATGGAAAGCAAACCTGACCAAAGGCAATCTCAGTTCAATCCACAAAGCCCGCAACAAGTGTGTGTCCACTTTCAGGAGAGCCAGAAAACAACATTTGCTCAAACTCAAGATTGAACTTTCAAACTTGTCTCCCTCCTCTAAAACCTGGAGGTGCCTGGTTAAGTCTGTCTCTGGGAGTATGCTCCCCATCCATCCCTTCCCTCTATTCAAATGGTACCACCTCTCTGCTTGTGAGAAGGCCGAATGCCTCAATTATCCGTTTGCTTGCATATCTTGTATCAAAACCTCTCATTCTCTGCACCCACCATACCCAGTGACACCCAATTGCTCCTGCACATGGTATTTTGCAACCAGGGAGAAGTTTTTTGACAACCCTCGACTGATTCTGCAACTGGACCGGACAGGCATCAGCTCATGTGTTCTAAAAACCTGTTCTGCTGTTCTTGCAAATCCTCTTTCTGCTCTTTTCACCCCATTATTTGCCCTCAATCATCCTCCATCTGCAGGTAAATAGTTCAACATCACTGCATTGCATAAAAAGATGCAAAACGGATCCCCTTAATTACAGACCGATTCGCTTACTTACAATCATCAGTAAGGTTAGGCCAAAAAAAAAAAAATGTTGCATTGGCGTAACGGGTCACTGAAAAATAGGGTAGGTCGGTCGGGATCTTTTTTTTTTTATTTTTTATTTTTTCCTAATAAATCCCTCCCAAAATCTCCCCCGGCTCGAGTACCACCCTTTTTGTTGGCGGGTTCTGTCCGAAACACTTCCGGGTTTTTGCGATCGCGATCGCAATCAACAAGATACTTGAAATCGATAGCAAAAAAACAAAAAAAAAAAACGTAGGGTCGGCGGAATTTTTAGGGTCGGGCGGGTTACGCCAATGCAACATTTTTTTTTTTTGGCCTTAGGGAATCCATTGTCACAGTAATTAAATCCTTCATTTCTTCATAATGGCATCATCTCAGATCACCAATTAGGTTTCAGATTAGGTCACTCCACCTTGGAAATGCTGTTCCTACCCTCCCACAAATGGATGGAGGCCCTCAATGTCAGACATGAGATCAGGGCTGTCTTTCTAGATATAGCTCGAGCTTTCCATAGATTCCGACATTCCGCCTTGCCCTTAAAACTCTCTGCCGATGGCATCCAAGATCAACTTCACTCTTGGGTAACTAACTTCCTCGACTCTCGTAGCCAACATTTGGCTCTCAACAGCATCCTTTTATCTCTTCTCCTTGTCAAGCATGGAGTCCCTAAAGCAGTATTCTGCGCACAGTCCGATTCATAATCTTCATCAACGAACTCTGACTCTCTGTTAAATCCCCTTGGTCTATTTGCTGATGACTCCACCTGCTGCTGTGACATCCCTCATCCTTCAGGAAGGAAGGATGCAGCCTCTTCCCTCTTGTCAGACCTTCATAAAATCCCAAGCTGGTAAAACACTTGAAATATGTCTTTCAATTCTGCCTAATCTCATATGCTCACTTTCTCTCTCCCAAAGGACCATCTGTCAAAGCCTCCTATCGACTTTCTTAACAATCCTCTTGAGGAAGTTCAGTTACTCAAACTCCTGGGTCTCAAAATCAGCTATGATCTGTCTTGAACAAACCACATTTCAAAGTCTGCCTCCAAAGCAAGTCGCCGACTGGGCATCCTGCATCATGCAAAGTTCTTCCTTGGCACACTTGAACTCATACCCACCAACACGGCCATCATCCGCAGCTTGATGTAATGTTTTCCCCACTCTCACACGTTGCTCAGCTTTACACCAAGGAAACCAAGGCCTTCAAGATTATTGGAATCTCCCACGACGAATCTGAGTCTATGGGCCTATCACTTTTCCGTCGCAGACAGGTCGGTTGTCTCTCTGTCTTTTACCTCATCCTTTCTGGTCTTCCATCAGGTCAGGTCAGGTATGGGAGCATGTGCCAGAACAGCGCGTCGCTGCGTCCACTTTCCGCCGGTACTCCAGGGGCCTCCGTCTGGCCATCCCCCAGGCAGATGCCAGGCCCATCCCCATCTCCTTGAGATGATGGTCAACCTGCTGCAACCATGAGGCACGTGGTCGGCCCACTGGCCTCCTCCACTCATGAGACTCCCTCGCTGAGAGAATCTGGTGAGCAGGATCAGCGTCAGGAAAACGAGCCACATGTCCATACAGCCGCAGCTGACGCTCACGGACTATGCAGGTAACAAATCTCATCCGAGTCTCTCTCAGCAACCGCTCGTTGGACACAAAATCCGACCAGCGATAGCCAAGGATTCTCCGAAGAGACCTGGTACCAAAGGAATTAAGTCTCCGTCTCAGATCCTTGGTCAAAGTCCAAGTCTCGCACCCATAGAGCAAGACTGGAAGTACCAAGGACCTGAAGACTCGGACTTTCGTCCTCCCGCACAGGTACCGGCAGCGCCACACCCCATGATCCAGTGAATCCATGACTCCCCAGGCCCGACCCAGACGTCTATTGACCTCCGGCTCACAACCTGCGGAGACATGAATATCACTGCCAAGGTAAGTGAATCTATCCACGACCTCAACATCCTCACCACAAACAGACACAGACAGGACAGCAGCATCCAAGATGTCACCGAAAGCCTGGATCTTTGTTTTGACCCAAGAAATCCGTAATCCCAACGGCTCCGACTCCTCATTCAGCACCTCGAGGACCCCAAGAGGATGTCTAAAGTCTCCGCAAAGATGACTGCATCATCTGCAAATCAAGGTCCGAGATCTTGACATTGCCAAACGATGCACCGCAACTTGATCTCTCCGACATCCTCCCAAAAATCCAGTCCATACAAGTGCTGAAGAGTGTGGGGGCAAGTACACATCCCTGACGAACTCCAGTAACAACTGGAAATAAGTCAGAGGCGGTACCACCACACTTCACAGCACTCTCAGTACCAGAGTAGAGTTCAGACATCAGATCGATCAGTTTCGGTGGCACCCCACGAAGACCAAGAATCCTCCAGAGGACATCCCGATTCACTGAATCGAACGCTTTACAGAGATCAACATAGGCTGCAAGCAGCCCCCTGTCGAAACTCTCGTCTGCGTTCGGTGAGGACACGAAGAGCAAGGATACGGTCAATCGTTGACCTCTTTGGTGTAAAGCCTGACTGCTCTGGACGCTGGTGCTCAAGCAGATGGTGGCGAACCCTATCAAGAATTATCCGAGCAAAGACCTTGCCCGGCACTGAGAGCAGCGTCACCCCTCGGTAGTTGTTGCAGTCTTGGCGATCACCCTTCCCTTTCCAGAGAGGGACAACAAGGCCCCTCTTCCAGTCAGTTGGGATGATGCCTGTGTTCCAGGCAGAGCACAAAACTGCATGCAACGACGCGAGTGCAGCATTTCCACCAGCCTTGAGAAGTTCAGCATGGATGCCACAGATCCCTGGAGCTTTGCCCCGCTTCAACTGGTTCACCGCAGCCCGTGTTTCCACAAGCGATGGTGGACCACAGTTGATTCGAGGGTCAGCAACAGGGATTGTAACACCCTTGACGTCCAACTCGACAGCTGGGGGATCAGCCTGGTACAACCGCTCAAAGTAACCGGCCCAGCGGGCCTTCACTTCAGACCTCTGTCAAGAGCCTACCACTCTCTGCTCGAACTGCAGTGCTCCGAGGGATGGGCTTGGATGAACGTAATGCGCGACTCCTGTAAGCGGGACGAGAATCACCTGTCCACAGGTGATGCTCTACCCTCACACATTCCTCGCACATAGGCCTCCTTGTCCACGCTCAGTGCACGTACAGTTTTACGCCTCAGCTCCCTGAACAGCTCAGCTCTGCCATTCAGCCTGGCCCTGCGACTCTGGTCAATGGTATCCAGTGTCCCTTGAGAGACAAAATTCTTCTTGCCCTGCGGTGAACTCCAAGGCATCCACCGGCAACATCAAGGACGGTGGTCTTGAAGGTGCTCCACAACTCTTCAGGACCCCCCAAAGCACCCAGACCCCCAAGTGTCCACTCAGCCTGTTCGCAAACTCCTCAGCTACTCTCTCATCCCTGAGCTTGGCAACATCCAGCCTAGGCTGGGATGGTACCATTCTCCAGGATTTAAGGTGCAGCTTTAGAGTTGCTACAACAAGCCTGTGGTCAGTATTGAGGAACTGAGCACTCCGGTAGACCCTGCAGTTCTGGATCATCCTCCAACGACCGTCAATGAGGACATGGTCAATCTCCTTTGCCACACCGCCAGCGTTGGAATACCAAGTCCAGCGATGAGCTTGCGGGCGTTGAAACCATGAACCAGCCACCCTAAGTCCATGACTTCTTGCAAAGTCAAGGAACTTAGTGCTATTCTGGTTCATAGTTCCTGACCCATGGGGACCAACACACACCTCATAACCATCCCTATCAGTTCCAGTCGATGCATTGAAATCCCCCAAGACTAGAAGTGTATCTCGTCTGGGGCACTGATCAACCACAGACTCGAGTGTGGCGTAGAATGCATCCTTCACGGTAAGATCACTCGCCTCAGTCGGAGCATAAATAGAGACCAGGGAAATGACACCTAAGGAGTGACGAATCCTTAATCTCATAATACGCTCGTTGACCTGTGTTACCTCAATTATCATTGGGGTCAGCTTATTGGACACAGCTACAGCAACTCCTTGGGTATGGTGACCATCAGAGCGACCAGACCAATAGTAGGTGTAACCACCCACCATTATCTCGCCGCAATCCGGTCTCCGAACCTCAGAGAGAGCTGCAATCCCGATGTCCAAACGCTTGAGCTCAGATGATAACAGAGACAGGTGATCATCCTCTCTTAGGGATAGGACATTCCAGGCACCCACCCGAAGGGACCGCCTCAGGTTAACCCAAGGAGACCGCCGTCTGGTGGACGACACCAGCACCACTCCGACACACTCTCCCGCAATCTGACCCAGGGATGTTACCCCGTGGTTTCCTCCTATCAAAGATTGGGGTCCCGAAGGCTTTGCCCCAATCCCATCATCCGGTGAGCTGCCCTGCGAAGGGAAGCTGCACAGGAGGTACTCCCACGGAGTGGGTTTTCAGATTTTTTTGCGTTTTTGCGTTTTGCGGAATGAAGCGTTTTACGGTGGCTGGAGTGCAAATCCTGCCACCAACCTCCAAATAAGAAGTAACCCAACTGCAGGAGGACGTCCGCAGACACAGTTGGGCACTAGATATGGATGGCCGTTGGCTCACAAGGAGCTCCTCCGCCCTTTGACAAGTTTTGTTTTTAATCCTGCTGGGTGTCCATATCCAAACACCCTCCTCACCAGAAAACCTGGTGGGGGAGACGGTTTAGTCGCCGACAACCCGACCATGGAACAGGTTAGTACAGGTTTACATGGTACCTGTAGCAGGTCACAGATCGAACCTGACCTGACAAAATCCTCTGCTCTTCCATCCTCTGCTCTTTTCATGCTTTGTCCCCCCAAGGTTTCTGCAGGGCACACATTGTCCACCACCATCAACTCCCTTACGGTGAAACTCCCTAAATCCAGGATCACTGCTCACCTCCACTAATTTGTTCCTCTTTTTCCCCACCTGTGAAACCAACCTCCACATTCTCTTCAATCTCACTCTTCCCTCCAAGTCTCAAGACAGCTCAGCTGTTCACCACTCTCAGATCATCCCCCATGCAAAACCATGATATTTTCTAACCCCATCAGCCTCCTTCCTCCTTTACCCTGAAGCACATCTACTTCCAAATTTCCAGTTTTTCCTTCCTGAGAGTTTGCTTTGGTATCCATCTTGTCCACCCCAAGCATCCTTCCTTCCCCTCATTTCTCACCACACCCATTATTTGTTCAAATCTCCCTCTATTTTGTCCTTGAACCCTGCTGTTGGTGTTTTCCCCCTTTGTACTGTTCCTTTTGTTCCGTTGGGTCCTGATACATTCAGTATTCCAGCACTTCCATGAGCCTCAACTCTAGATACAAAAAATAAGAAAAAAGGTGTGCTTGAGCTTTACTCCACCTCCTGGAGGCCCTGTTGCCACTATTCACCCGCAGCTACATCTCCAGGTTTGTCATTCATCCGTGTGCCCTACTTTATTTCCATTTGCATCTTTTAACTCTTTCATCTTTACTCCCTGTAATTCTGCTCTTTCATTAGCCTGGACACTTTTTTTTTTTTTAACTCTTACATCAACTGTCTGTGCCTGTAAGTTTGACAAATTCAACATCAAATAAACTAATTAAATGAACCACTCTCTACTACAACCTACCACCATGTCTTCTACGAAGTCAACTCTATGAAGTTCTGAAAAGTTGAAATTTGATAAATTATCTTGCAAGTAACTTTTGCAACAGAAGCTTCTGAAGCATCACAGCCATCAAATAATTTGATTCAAATGACCTGTGAAGTAGTTTGTGTAAAATGCATTTGATTTTGCTCGTCACTTAACCATATTCCTTTATTGTTCCAGAAATCTCAAAAATCACCAATTGGAATGTTTTTTGGTCATAATCACATCCTCTTAACCTTGAGAACAGCAAAAGTGCAGGAGCAAGGAGGCGTAAATGTCATTCGAAATACCTTTTACGCTCATATATATTTTATGTTTAAACATAACTCCCCGAGAAAGGAGGGAAAGAGCTGACCTTTATGACCTTGTCTGCAAAAAGTTTTACTCATGGCACATGTCAATGGAATGAAATGCTTGCATGTCAGATCTTCTCATGCTTTCAGGAAGACTGGCAGACCAACTGCTGAGATGCGATGTGTGGCACATCAGGGGTGCTGTGTAGAATCAACACGGCGACATTGCATCTTGCACCCAATTCCAGACCGATGTCTGCACGTCAAACTGAATTTCACTGAGTGGTATTTGGAAAACCGCTGCTGTCACAGAATACCAAAGGCAGATTATCGGCAGAATGCAGGGGGGGGGGGGAAAGAGGAAGAAAAAAGTCGAATTGCTTGTGGAGCATCTGCAACTTCATACCGGTAACGCTTTCCTTATAGATTTTGAAGCGAGTGCGATGAAATTTATTTCATTTTGTAATTTTGGAGCTGAATGATTCGTAATGATTCACCATCATGAAGCTCATAAACAACTTTGTACACTGATTCATCATGTGATTAATGGGTATGTTGAGATGGGCAATTTAAAAAGCAGCACTAGATTGTAATCCAGCTCTGCTGAATTTCTCAGCAATTATAACACAATATTGTTGCAGCTTCCAAAATAATCTCAGAATTCCATGGCAAAGGAAGCAATGATGATTTTTTTAAATTGTAAATACATACAAAATCGAGCAGTCTCTTGATGCAGAATTAATGATGAGAAATATCAGGTCAAAATATTGGCGTGATCGGGGTGATCACCACCATCAATGTCCAATTAATTTGAGAGTTTGGCAAATTTTCATCCCCGGTTATGCGCAGGGTCTGCAGAGTACTCGGTGAAGGTAGAAAGTAGTGGACATTGCTTCACCCTCAAGGAAGTGACAAATTTAGAATTTGGACAGGGTGCTGGTGAAAGACACCATTGGATCATTAATGTCCACCAACCGATGCTGGTGCATGGACCAACAAAAGCTGGTGCATCCATTTGATGGATGGCACACTTTTTGATGCAACGCGCTGCCTGTGAATCATCAGGGAACAGTATATCGTCAGGTTGAGATTCAAACCCAGACAAGACAGCTCAAAGGCCTGTGCGCTACCTTTGCTCTAACCTGTCAGTCCCACCAATCAGAACTCAAGCTCAATGGCAGATTCAGATTCAGATTCAGCACAAACAGTACAATCCACAAATTGATGGCAGTCTGACTACTGACAAGCGTAAACAGTTTCTCATCCATCATTCCATTCCCTCCAGAAAAAGACTCAATGGTAGCAGGGAATTGTCTTCAGGAAAGATAGGTATTCCAAACAATACACAGCAAAGGTGGTGACACAATATATTGTGACGTTCACGGGACTTGAACAGTCCCGCTATCGTAGAATGAGCCGAAACGATGGAGGCGGTTTATTTCTATAACCCAAAGATGGCGGTTCTAATCACTCTACCGCAAACGGGACGAGGAAGGTGGCATGAGTCGCTTTTCACTGAGTTGATAACATTAATTTCTCTAACCAGAAATAACAAGACTCGGCAAGAAGAGGGATCCGGGGAGATTCGACGGGATGGTGGTGTGGGTTCGGGCGTAGGGAAAACACAGACAATTCCAATGAATATACAAATCTCAAACCCTCTAAGGCGCCAGGTACACACACACACACACACACACACACACACACACACACACACACACACACACACACACACACACACACACACACACACACACACACACACACACACACACACACACACAACGTAGCTGGTCCTGGTGGTCAGGCTGGCCCGTGGTGTGGACGCAACAGTCCCTGGATTGGCGTTGGACGAGCTGGCCTTGCTCTCGTCAGGGGGGGCAGGAGAAACCGTGGTGCTGTCGACCTCCTAGTCTTGGCCCAAGTCCGCTCACAGCCGCCAGGGAGCCAGTTCTGGCGCCAAGTTGCGAGTAGGAGAGGGAGGCAGGTCCGCCCGCCGTTCGACCCTGTGCTCCGAGCCAGCAGAACCCCAGAGCCAACCAAGGTGAGGCACGAGGCTCAGGAAGGCCTCGAGACACGATGAAACCAGGGCCGAATCAGCGCAACAACACAGCACGCTCCCAGCACAACAGCCTCCACCAGAACAGTTTTTCTGTCCCGATCTTCTTCTTCTTCCTTTTCGACCCCGAACAGAACCTTTTTATCCTCCCGTCCTCGTCACTTCCAATCGAGCCGTTTTATTGGCCCTGCGCCATCGCCTTCCGCCAATCGTGATCACGGGGCGGAGCCATCCGCAGCACTGTCCTGTGACGTCACGGCAAGCCTCCAGGGACTACTAAAAGGGGTTTACGCAGACACACTTACCCTATCCCGTGTCCCTATCTAATTACGTGACAATTATCATTTCCCCCTTGAAGAAATGGACATTTACTAGACAACTTATCACCACTGAATTGCAACTTATTACATCGAGATCCTGGTAAAGTCGAACAGCATGGCATACCTAATTAAACATCCTAATTACCCTTTGAATGCATAGCCCCCCTCAGACATAACACTGCCCCCTCCTCTGGTACCGCAGCTCCTGCAAGGTATATCACAGGCGCTACCGTACCAACCTTAACACTTACTGACTCACACCTATTTAACCTAACAAAATAAAGTAGGAGGGGCAATGGGCAGCGAGTCGCAGCTAACTTACCTATCCTGCTTAATGTACTACCCCCTTATGGCTTTATCCTCGCCTAAACAATCATTCATTTTTTTTATTTTTATTTTTTATTTTATCACATGACAGCAATGAGCGAAGTTGCACTCCATCCTCTGGATCATCAATATTGCCCAACACTCTTCCAGTGATCTGGGGAGGGGAAACAAAAGGTTCCACAAAAAAAACACAACACTTATACTTTACATTCCTACTCTAAGTCTTAACGACACTATTCATGGGATATTTACACTTGACCGCGTCCCCCAGTGGATGCTAATAGACCCAGCCTTACCTGGGGAGCCAATTTTCAAATTTGCTCTCCCCAAAATTATGCGGACATCATGCCCTTGCTGCACATGTCAAGTTGTGCGGGATCGAGTGGGACTCACACATCTTCACAACACTCACACCATGGTCATCATCACATTTCTAGGTCATGGTCCCCATTTTAATGATGCAGGCTGAATCCTGTCATGGCCGTGGGGTGGGTTACCACAAGATAATGGGGGCATCTCAGGTGCAACCATGCCCACAGGTAAGCTTTAGTCCAACCCGGACGTTTCTCCGCCCCCGCTCCCTTTGATTCCCACCCCCCTGGTAGCCATCAGCTCTCATCCCGTACAACACACTGGAAGGGGTCTCACTGGCTCCTCTGGCCTTCCTGGGTCGCCAAGGTCCTACCCGCCTTGGTCGCCCAACCAGACCCTCTCCCAGTTGCCTCCAGACACTGTCACCATTAGCCACCAGGGGTGAATCTCCTTGAAGCGGGTCGCAATTCCCGCTCACCGTGAGCTTCAGCAATCCCTGTGGACAAGCACATCATCCCCACCCACAAAACCCACATGACTCCCTCCACCCCATCGGCCTTACATGTGACACCTGCATTTCTAACACTTCACCGACCATGACCTTCCCTGTTACCACACCATGTCCAATAAAAATCAATGTGTGCACCATACATTTCACTTCTTAACTTGAAGCAACTCACACAGCACTTCTCCTCACCCGATCCACGCACCAGCCATTGGACAGCCACTCGTGCCCGCTTTGTTACCAATTACCCATTGTCCCTATTGTCACTCTAAAACCCAGCAGCACTTACAAACACATGCCAATTTTCCCACAATTCATTTTTTTTTTTTTCAAAGGAGGCATTTCGCCACAATCTCACCAGCCAAGCATGGCCCTATATGCTCAGCCCGATCTAGTCTCCCCGACCCCCGACAGTGATTTCCGGACCCGACCTATAAAAGGGCATCTCGGATAGACCTGGCGGTTCAGCAGGAGGATTCATCCTCTCCGGGCTTGAAAGTCTATTGGAGGGTCTCTCCATCGCCGGGTACCGGCAATATCGTTGCATGTGTCCTCTTCGCCCGCGCTGGAAACAACTCCCCATAAAAGGCCCCCGTGGGTATCGGTGTAATGTCTCTTCCGGTTCCGGACCCCCCTCGGCCATAATCGAATTGCTCTATTGGCTGGGCTGGACCCCGCCGCTTTGGCGCACCAACTACCGAATTACCCTTTATCAAACTTGACAGTTTCTGGCAAATTTCCTGAAACATTTGGGTAATGCCAATTTCTCCCAGCCCCCCTCCCTGATCCTGGATCTCCGACTGTCGGATCGTCACCGATGGCCTCTCGGGCACCCGACCCGGCCGACTCCACGAGGCCAGCCTGGCCGCGCACTCGGCCGCTCGGTGCACGGTGGGTGGATCCTGAAGCTCCACCAGCGCTCCACAACATTTGGCATTGCCTTTACATAAGCATCTTTTTGGATCGTTTGTCTGAGTTTGCATCCCATGCCATGCTTCCTCGTCAACATTTTAAACGGATGTGCAGAGTCGCCCACACTTGCTTGGCCAGAACCACCGGCAGCGACTCGAGCCCATTCGCGATTCATTGACATGTTGATACTCACTCAATATATATTTTACAAACAAAACCGACGAAGTTTTGCCAATGTAATGCAGGAAGAGGAAATAAACCTGAAAGAAATTAAACGTTGAAAAGAAAACAGGATCTAAATAAACAAGGCTGAGAAAGGCGTTTTTAAAGGAACTCGTTTGAAACAAATAACACTGAGCTCATTATCGATTTTGTGTTATTTCACACGTTAAAGGTTCATTAATCAAAATCAAAAGGAATTCAAAACGATATTACATTGATAACGCCACAAATCGGGCGTGGAAATCTAGCCCCAGACTGGCACGTCGCGCCGTGCAGCAGCTAGGCCTCAAAACAAAAGGTCTAATTAAACAACCAAAACACGAAAATATAATAAACAAATGAACCAACTCGGATCAGAAAACCAAAACAAAAGAAAAATACAAATAGAACCAGAGTATGAGGACTAGAATGGTCGATAGTCGAGGTAACTCAAGGAGCAGCGAAAATACGTGGCAACTCGTAGTAGTTGTGGTAGTTGTTGTGGTCGTGGTAGTCGTAGTAGTAGTAGTAGTAGTACTACTACTACTACAACTACAACAAAACAACATAAAATACTTTTTCAGTGAAGTGTTCAGTCAAGAATACAAAGGCATATTTCATTATCACCTCCCAAAACTTTGCAAGTCACCCATTGCCTTCTTTTTATCAGGAAATACTGAGGGCTTAATATGGAGTTGATAGGAAAAGAACAAATGGTCCTCACCCAGATAAAGACCTGCTTGAAGAGCTGCTTTTCCTCAACCCACTTCTTTAGGCGCCAACATTAACTTCTCTTACTCTTCTTCTTCTTTCGGCTGCTCCCGTTTGGGGTCGCCACAACGGATCATCCGTATGATCCGCATAGTGATTTGTCACATGTTTTACGCCGGATGCCCTTCCTGACGCAACCCTGGTCGCCTCTTACGACACAGGGATATGGTACACCTATTTTAACCGGGGTATACACCGGCCCAGTACACTGGTACTTGTGGTATAGCCTGCGGGCATGCAGGGCGGGGCATGATGAGGGGAGGAGTGGTCGTGGTGGTCATCGTGTCTGCCAGGGATATAAGGTGTGGGCGCCGCCTGAGGCGTTGTAGTAATGCTGTAGTCGCCCGGCTTGTGCGTGTGCTGCATACGTAATAAAGGGGAGCCGCGGGCAGAGTACGCCCGCGCTCGCGCTTGTGCAACACAGCCCGGCTCGACTGTTCCCCCGCTCGTGTCTGCCTGCTAAGCATCTTCTATCCAGTACACCACAGTTGGCTGACGAGGATCTTCGGATCGGCGTGTGCAGGGCGGCGAATGACCCGTGCGGTTCCAGGCTACGGAGCCAAAGGTCTCGTCAGCACGAGCATGGCAGAGGGTCGGTGCACGGCGAACGAACGTGTGCCCGCCTTCGTCGGAATCGACTTCGGCCACGTCGAGTGGGCAACGGCCGCGCTCAGTGTTCGTTTTATTGAGGCACGACAGATCGGGGGAATGATTTCTGCAAAGCCACGGCTAAAGAACGAGGACACGCGGTTCGGCTCGAACGCGGCGTGGGATGTCGCGCAAGCTCTGAAGAATGTCCGGGGTCTCGATGGTCGGGGCACAGCAGATGGTCCGGGGGTCAGCGCGATGAGCCAGGCACGCACGGCCACGCGCACGGTCTGCGGCGCGGGTTGTGGGCGAGCGTTGCAATGCAATCACTCGGACGGCGGTCTGAGCACTCGAGGTCGTCTACGGTGTGTGGGCCGAGGGTCATCGCCCATCGTTACAGTCATAGATGGCGGTGTGCGAAGCGATCCTTCCGTCCCGGGTCAAGACCTACCGCCGGTATGGTGTTCGGTGAATGGCGTGCACGGTGACGCCCCGGGTCGAGTTTTGCGGCCGGGGCACAGAGATTCCAGCGACCCGGAGCGGGAGATGCTGCCGGAGTTAGACCTGCTTCCAATTGATCCGGAGATGACAAGATCAGTGGCAGGGGAGGTTGAAGTGATCGGGGCACTGATCGGGTGTCGAATTGAGTCCACTCGTGCTGCCCGCGCATCGCGCGCGTACACCGGCGAAGCGGTTGCGCCGCTTGCAGCGCCCGACGTCTCGGTGCTTTACCGAGGGCGAAGCGCCCTACTCACGGTGTTTGCGGTGCGAGGGGAGGGGCCCGTCCTTTTGGGTCGGGACTGGCTGGCGCACCTCGGGCTGGATCTCCAGTTCGTACCTTCAGGTGTGCCGGTGCTCTCTTTGATGCTTGCGTCGAGTACCGAGGGCGAGGTTCTGGTGGCGGGAGCCGCGTCGATGCAGCGGGAGCGGCCGTTCGTTGCTGCCTGCGGCAGTGATGTACGGTTCGGGAGCGGCGAGAGCCGTATCAGCTCTCGCGATGAGTTCCCGCACTTCGGCAGCGTTCGTGAGGCAATGCACGCCGGTGTTGTTCGGGCAGCTTCAACAGGTTGCGGTGAGCCCGTGGCGTTAAAGGAAGTCGCGAGTCACAACATCGAGTCGACAACCAAGAGGCGGACTCGTGATGTGGGTTGTGGGTTGCTGTTCATTGCATATTTGTTTTTCCTTGCTCTAGTGATGCAGTTTAACGTTGTTGAGATAAATGCCAGCAGTTCCCGTGTGAGAGTGAGTTTGGTGGAGATCAATCGATGGGATTTGTATTATGATCAATGTGATGTGGGGGCTTTGAGAGAGGTGGGGGCGAATAAAGAAGGTTTATTGGCCTCCAGTTGCCCCAGGCCACGGGTGGTTGTTTTGTCAGGTGCTGGGATTTTATCAAAAGAACGCGCTGTACGGAAAAATGAGTTTGCAATGGTTCAAATGTTATTCCTATCGATTTATGTCGAGCCTATGGTTGGAGTATGCTTTAAATGGAGTTGCGACCGTCTAACGGCCGTGGGGGTCTCGGAGATCGACTCGGAGCCGGGACTCGTGCGCTGGTCGGCGTTACCCCCACCTCTGCTTTCAGCAAGGTCAGACGTGCCTGGCGCCTGGGGCATGGCTCTCTGGGTGCGCTCAAGGCCGTTTTGGCCATGCGGTGGACTCTCAACTGATTATGGTGCGTGGGGGTTGGGGAGTGTTTGTTGCTTCCAGCCAAGGGTGCTGTTCAGCGCCCCCACCAAGGTCGGTCGGGTCTGGCGGTGGCGCCGCGGGTTCCAGACAGCGGGGGTCCGGCCTCGAAAGGTTTATCTGTTTCAGGTCTGGCTGGGGAGAGGTGCCGCCTTATGGGCCGGAGGCGTTTGATGGTGCCGGGGGAGGTCGGGAGGTCGCCGCGACCTCGCCAAGGGCCATGTAAGCATGAGCCGCCTGGGGGCGTTTTCGCTGTGTAGTGCTGCTGTGCTTCTCCAGTAGCTCGCTTCCACGCATTATATGATGTGATGTGCTGTTATACTTCGCTGTTTTCATTTTTTTGCCTTGTCTACTGTTATACCATAGTCCTTCGTGCTGTTTATGCTTATTATGATGGTGATCACTTGATAATCATACTTTTAGGAGGGAGGAGTGTGGTATAGCCTGCGGGCATGCAGGGCGGGGCATGATGAGGGGAAGAGTGGTCGTGGTGGTCATCGTGTCTGCCAGGGATATAAGGTGTGCACGCCGCCTGAGGCGTTGTAGTAATGCTGTAGTCGCCCGGCTTGTGCGTGTGCTGCATACGTAATAAAGGGGAGCCGCGGGCAGAGTACGCCCGCGCTCGCGCTTGTGCAACACAGCCCGGCTCGACTGTTCCCCCGCTCGTATCTGCCTGCTAAGCATCTTCTATCCAGTACACCACAGTACTCATTTCGCCGACCTCGGAAGGATGACAGGCTGAGTCAACCCCCTGGTGTATTAATTCAGTGTCCCAACGGGGCTTGAACTCAGGACCTTTTGGATCCCAAGCCGCTGCCCTAACCACTGCGCCAACACCAGGCTTTATTAACTTCCCTTCCTAAAAGGGTATATTATGTACAGTGGGAGATCTCCTAAACGATGGGAACAATGGCATTCTCTCACCTGAGGAACTCGCAGTAAGGGTAGACCTACAGACGATCAGAGTTCCTTTTAGGATACTTAAGGAGGTTAAAAATTCATTGTTTCCTGACTGTCTGGTTCATCTGGAGAATCATTGTGAAGGTGACGAAGCTGGATAGGTTTGCCCCCCCATAATTCCATGGCTGTTATATTTAAACCATGAGGTCGTGATTTTCAGCTTCTTTCAGAAGCTGAAAATTCTTAGAAAAGTACCCCTGAGAAAGGGCTTTGCTGCTGCACAATGAAAGACTTGGAGAACTTTCTCAGCTCACCGAATAGGCACTTACTTGTACTGCATACACCCAGCCAGGTGGGTCAGTGGAAGTGGAGTGGAGGGATGTTACATAACCCCTTGACAGGCCAGCAGTGTGACCACTCCTTATTTTCATAAATGCCAAGGTGAGCCAATGAAAAAAGCCAAAGATTCACAAGGTTTCGGAAGAGCAATGATAATAGAAAACCAAGACGCCAAGAAAACCTATAGAAAACCAAGACGCCAAGGTGAACAACGAATAGCCAAGATCTTGTGAAAAAAGCCAAGGAGTGGTCACACTGCAGACCAGTAAATGAACTGTTTATCTGGATTAGGTTCTTTTGAACACTGATGGGAGTGATATATCTTGTGAATTTACTGGGTAAGTTTAAAATTATATTAATGCGTTTGTGTGTGAGGGTGGGGTTAGATATCATCATAGAGCAGTTAGGAATGCATAGAGTGGCATGGTCCATGTACGAGTAGTTAGTCCTCTCAATGTATAAGTAGGGAAATGTTAGCTTAAGAATTGCCTTCTTTGCATGTGCGCCATATAGGGGGTGGTGTGTGGTAGTAGTTAATTAGGGATTATGTAAGGAAATTATGTGTAAAACCTCGATGTGAACCTCAATCGGGGGGGGGGGGGGTGCTGGGAGAGTTGGCAAAAAAGCAACGCTGTGAATGCCTTCAGGGGCGGAGTTATAGACACCTCCCAAGGGGGGGCAGAGTATTTAACAGACAGAGGAGAGGGAGGAGCCGATCGGGCAGTTGGTGAGAGAGTTGATCTGAAGAGAACGGGGAACACCACGGGAAAAAGACTGCTGAGCAGAATCAAGTCTGAGCTTTCTCTGAGGAGGTCATCCTGTCTGCTTGCCTGTCTTCATCCTACCTACCTGCCTCTGCCCATTTTGTCATTCCTGCCTTGCCCCTTGAATATAACTGTCATTAATCAAAAAGGCTTCGACACAATAAAGCAAAAAAAAAAAAAAAATTCAACACAAAAAAATCGAACTTTTTCTTTCAAACTTTTCAATATTTCTTTATGCCGAAAATACTCCCTTGCACTCACTGATGAACCTCTGAAAATTTGACGAAGATCCATTCAGCCATTTATGAGAAAAATGGCAACATGCAGACACACAGACAAAGGCTCTCATAGTACAGATTCAGTAGATGAGTAAAACTAATCCAGGACCATAATGATCACCAAAATAAGATGTTTCAGGCAGCAACTTCACTAATCTACACTAATAAATGGCTATGTGTGTGTGTGTGTGTGTGTGCGCGCGCGCGCCCGCGCGCGCATGCGTCAGTGTGTCTCCTCCAACCTCCAAAACCATGAAACCTCGCAGCTGAAACTTTGCGTGCAAACTAAGAAAACTTCAAGGAAGTGCATGACTGAAAATTGGGTGTTTGGGTTCATTAAAACACCCCTTTTGAGGATAATTCATAGGCTTATTTAATTATGTCTTTTATAAAGGCCCTGTCACACCTTGACGTTTTAGCCAACGTATGCCGATTTTTGATTTTTTTTTCTAAAACGCTGGCACACGTTGAATACGTTATGGGTAAGTTTTGATAACATTGAGAGCACGCTGGCATACGTCGTAGTATGTTGCCATACGTCGTTGTACGTTGGCTTTAAACGTTGTACTTTTCGGTTGTCCTCAAATTTTTTCATGCTTGAAATTTCACGACGTATGTCGGCGTATGACTCACACGTTCCGCTACGCTGGCCACAAGTTGTAGGCACGGTCTGCGATCGTTGACAGACGTCAACACATGCTACTTGTAAGTTAATCATAAGTTGAGACACGCCGAGGTAATGTTTAGCGTACCCGAAACTTATTTCTAACCTATGATTAACGTGTTGTTGGCACGTTACGCGATCGTTGCCACACGTCGACAGACGTTACTTTTAAGTTACTCATAGGCTGAAAGACGTCGGTATAATGGATCGTCCTTGCGTCAGCGTCCACGGCCACGGCCAGGACACTTATTTGCAGCATTCTTCAAACTTTTCTTCGGCATGACGAGGATGTTCACACTTCGATGTCGAGCTTGGCTATGATTCCAATTGTCCATCGCCAGCGTCTATTTAAAATAGTCGAGTTTGAGCGTTTTAACACGTTCAGAAGAAACGTTTCAAATTTCCAAACCCCAGCGTCAAAAAAAAAACAAAAAAAAAAACAAAGGCGAGTGACAGCAATTTAAATCGTTCATTGTAAACAATGAAACTAGCTGAGTGGTACCGTTTAAAAGTCGTTGAGTGTAAAAAAAATCCAATTGTTGAGCGCAAGCGTCTACTTTCAATAGTGGAGATGCAGCCATTTAAATCGTTGAGTGGCAGCCTATGAACCTACCCGTGGACACGCGGACGCAAGGACGATCCATCATAACCCACACCCTCCCCCTCACACCCACCTACTACTGCCAACATGAACAAACTACTACTAATACTAATACTAATACTGATACTGATACTGCTGACATGGACATCGACTCAAAAAGGACTCGAAAACACTGTTGGGCTCCCCTTTTATGAACACCATTTTTATATACCAATTCCCAAAACCGCTGGGAAAAAGGCTTTATATGGCAGTTGTAAGCTAGAAACATTCATTTTTTTTTTTTTGTCGACCGGAAGACGTCATTGGAATACGTCTACATACGTCGATGTGTGTTGGGACAACGTAAAGAATTGGTTCAAAGCACGTCAAACATAAGTTAGAAATAAGTTTCGCGTAAAAAAGACATTACCGCGACGTGTTTCGACTTATGAGTAGCTTATAAGTAGCGTTTGTGGACGTGTGTAAGCGTCCACATATCGTGTGTAAAACTTATCCCCATCGCATGCGAACGTGTGTCATACGCCGAGTACGTCGTAAAATTTTGAACATGTTCAAAATTTCTTGACGTACTCTACTTACTACGACTTATGATAGCGTATTTAGCGTTCTACTCGCGCATACCAAACTTACCCATACCGTATTCGACGTGCCCCAACGTTTTAGACACACTTTTTGTTAAGTCGGCATACGCTGGCAAGATCGCCAAGGTGTGACCGCGATTTTGACCCTTCCATTTCTACGGCAGTTATGATTTGAATCGTTGTGCGTCAGCCTTTTAATAGGCTACGCCATGACATCGTCGGCGATGCGTGCAACGCGCTATGCCTGAGTTAGACTATCGTTGGGCATCGGTTGTGTAGGCCGACAACAGGTTCAGCATTCGTTGGTACAAGTTATCTATAACACAACGAAACGTTCTGTGTCCGTTACCAATGCGTTATACATAAGACCAAGTCGCTATGAATACGTCCGAATCTTTAAAAAAAAAAACATCAAAAGTTCAACGTAAGCCAGCGTTTTACATACATTTTAATACGTTGCCATCGCTGGCTAAAACGTCAAGGTGTGACCGGGCCTTCAGGTACATCCTCAGTCATCGCACTCTATGGAGTTTTCAGGTGTATCATGGATAACTTCGCTGGTGTTTAAAGCCACATTGTGTTTTGGCTTGCTCAACCATTCCTTGACTTGGAACAGGCCGCAACAATTTCTTTACGATAAGTTTTTTTTCCACCTTCCTCACTCATATTATATCGAATGCCTGTTCATGATAGCTACGAATTGCTGGGTACATTGCAATGCTTATAAACGCCTGGAGATTGCAGCGTTCGTGGCTTTATTTCATTTCCACACGTGTGATCATCACGAGTATCTCTGACTTAAACTAAACAGAATTACGAAATTTAAGCTCTACAATCGAAATTCAAAGCACTTCCGACTCCTAAAAATGTTCATTTGTCCAATTCGAACATATTTGACATTTTGGGCATCTCTGGGAGGTGTACGTTTCATATGACGGTTCGGTGATTGCTAATCGCATGCCAAACGAGCCATTTCTTATCAACCTTTTCGTTGGAGTGCTCAAGCCACTTGGCGAGTGCCCTACAAAATTGGCACTGTCATTGAATACTGTATGTAGATCGACTTGAACAAAGTTCAGGGCGACTCACCTGAGTTGGCCACGTGTTGTTCTGCAGTGGTAACAGGCAGGTGGCTGGATCGCTGCAAATGTGAAATTTTATTTTCCACGACGTTTCCCCTTATTTGTTCTTCCATTAAATGAGCTATCACTTCAGCATAGAAAATACAAATAAACATTAAACATTTCGCTTTTAAAACGTTTCGTCAAACGTTTTGAGCATTGGGTGGTGAGGCCACTTTGACGCTTTCTTCAAGTTTCAATTGCGATACCGCAGTTCGATACCGGAGGTAGGATAGCAAAATAAATTATGTGATCACAATGAGGAAAAAAATATTTTCAGTTCTTCAGTCAGTCATCGCTACATCACTCCAGGAAAGCCGAGGGTACGCATGCTCACTCTGTGTAGCCTTGATTTGAATCCCGGCCCAGCTTTCAACTGTCATCCCGGTGTTTCACAGGCAGAGTGATTCATCACTGTGTATATCATCTTTCGGATAGATAATAAACTGGGCAACACATCTGCTGGAATCCCTCACCCCTATCCCCTCTCTCCCAGCCCTCTCCCTCTTTCCGACCCCTCCTCTCTCTCTACCCCCCCCCCCCGCCCCATTTCCTCTTCCCTCCCTCTCTCACCACCTCTCAATCTCTCTCTCTCCCATCCTTGCCTCCTCCTCTCTCTCTCTCCTCCCCCCACCTCACAATGAACACCTCAAGGATTAAACCTCTTTCCTTACCACATGGAGACACATCATCTTTCCTTACCACATCACAACAGCCCATAAATTGACCGATGGGGATAAAGCAGCACGAGACGCTTTGTGTGAGATACTGCAGCAAAAGATGGAGGGAAACCCAAACTGGATCCGCGATGTGTGGTTTAGTGACGAAGCACACTCTCACGTCAATGGTGCTGTCAAGTCACACAACATTTTCTGGAAAAGTCAACGCCAGATGAGATTGAAGAGAAGTCGCTTATGGGTCGGAAAGTCACTGCTTTTGTGACTCTCAGCTACAGAGGTGTGTTTGGGCCGTATTGGTTTGAAGACAAAAACGGAAGAATGGTTACCCTCAATGAGGAACGATACCAGTCGATTGTCAACACCTTTTACAAAGACTTGAAGCAATCGATGAGCACTGCAGCCCTCCGGCGACAGTGGAACATGCAAGACGGTGCTACCCCGCATACAGCCAATGAAACAATTGCCTTTCTACGTCAAAAATTCGGAAGAATTCTCAGTTTGCATATGGAAAATGAATGGTCTCCACACAGCCCCGACCTCAATACACCGAATTTTTTCCTCTGGGGAGCTTGCAAGGATACCATCTACAAGGAACACCCCAGATCTGAAGACAGTAGTCGAGGCTCATGTGCAGACAGTAACCATTAAAACTTGCAGAAACGTCAATGAAAACTTCACAATTCGTGTGAATGCATGGTGTGTGCATGGGGGTGCTTACATTGAACATCTCAACGATAAGCGCATTAACGCATAATGAGTTCGATTTCTGCATGATTTGGTTTTCATTTTACGAGTTAATTTTTTGTTTTATTGCTCAATGTTTTGGTTAATAAAGTTTTGAAGTATTTAACCTTTTATTGGCACACCCTCTGTGATTCCTCAATTTTCCAGGAGAGGTAACAAAGCCTTTGAAATGCTTTGGGTGTATGGAAATAATTATTGCCTTGTCAACACTTTTGCCAAACCAACAGGCAGATTCATTTAATTATGACAAGAAAATAGTCCAAAAATCTGCTGGAGGCGGCTCGAGTGCTGACTCTCCTCTGCTCCGCACATCCTCCTTTATAGTTGGATTTTCAATTACCTGCTTGGGGGGAATTTTTATATGTGATCAACAAACCCTTTGAACAATTATGTTTAAACTCAAACAATATGAGATGGACCCTCTGCTTGCATACATAAAAAGGGAAATATAAATGACAAACACAATGACTGAAGAGGAATTTTATTTATCAATTTTTTTTTTAATCAATAAATAAAATTATTTTCCAGTTTCAACTTCAACAAGATTTATTTGAGTATTATGGAGTCGAGATATTGAAAGTGGCTTCTAAGAATGTGAGGGATCATCTAACATGGTACATGTACAAAAATGGTCCTGGAAAATAGAGGCATCATACCCCAATCTACTCTTTTCTCTAAACTTACCTCTCAAACCTCCCTCATTCCCTCTAAACCTCCTTTATTCACATTCTCAATTATTTTAGGTCTCACACCTCTCCAGCCTCCACAGCACATCATTCTCCGTGCATAGGTAATCAGAGTGCATCGGAATTTTCTCGGTAAAAATTATGCCAACCAGGAAGACAAAATCTGGCTAAAATTTATAAATTTAGCAGAAAAAAAAAATCCTGGCGAAAAAAAATTAATTGATAACTTTTCCTTTAAAATTACCTTCTTCATTTCAAGTGACATTGCTTTGAAGATTAATCGAAGATTTATATCAAAAAAAGATTGAAGATTTTTCAAGTATTGTCTGTTATTCAAGTATTCAAAGTTCAAGTATTCATGAATTCAAGTATTCAAGGTTGGTTGCGTGCATTATTCTGTTTACCTCTTATTATGTTTATCCCCCACAGGTCATCATTTTAAACCGATCTTCACGAAACTTCACCACATGGTAGAGTTAGTCAAAAGCAAGAAGCCTGTTGTTTTTGAGCTCAATAGGTCAACAAAGGCGAAAGGTCAACAAATTTGTCAAATTTCTAAAACCCTCAATTTTCATCTAATTGACTAGAAATTTCAACAGGATTTGCATTTCATGTCACTGAATTCAACCACCAATTATTTTTGAGCTCATCATAAGCCAAAAGGTAAACATAGGCCAAATTTCTAAAATCGTCAATTTTTATCTGATTGACTTGAAATTTGAAAAAGACTTTCATATTTGGTCATTGAATTCAACCACCTATTATTGTTGAGGTCAACATAGACCAAAAGTTCAACATAGGCCAAAGGTCAATGACCATGGTGGAATTTTTCAAATCTACAATTTTCATCCCATTGACTTGAAATTTGAGGAGGATTTGCATATCAGGTTACTGAATTCAACCACCCAATTATTTGAGGGCAACATAGATCAAAGTCAACATAAGCCAAAGGTCAACAACCAAGATGGAATTTCTAAAATCCACAATTTTCATCCCATTGACTTGAAATTTGAAGAAGATTTGCATATCAGATTACTGAATTCAACCCATTATTTTTGAGGTCAACATCGGCCAAAAGGTCAACAACATAGGCCAACGGTCAAGAACTTAGGTTAGATTTTTAAATCCTCAATTTTCATCCGATCGACTTGAAATATGAAGAGGATTTATATTTCAGGTCACTGAATTCAACCAGCCGATTATGTTTGAGGTCAACATCGGCCAAAATGTCGACATAGACCAAATTTCTAAAATTGTTAATTTTCATCTGATTGACTTGAAATTTAAAGATTTGCGTATTTAGTCATTGAATTCAACTACCAATTATTTTTGAGGTCAAATTTGTTTTTTGGATTTCACAAGTATCGTGCAATGCATGACATCTTTCTTGTATTATTTATTTGTACACAGCCTGTGGCTGATGATTAATGATAATGTTAAGCTTCGAGTTTGCAACAACAGGTGCATGATAACTGAGTTGAATACTGTACCTGCATAATTCCAAAATATACCTCATACTTGATAAATAATTACTCTATTTTTGTATTAAAATTTTGTCCGCCAGGCTGATTACAAGTGTACAATCACAAAACCGTGACTTTACTTTCTAAGCTTAAAATCAAAATACAAAGTAATCCGTTGAATGCTCAAAATCATCAGCTCTAACCAGATAGTTACGGGGAAGGGCAGAAAGAACTTCGAGTACAGTCACTTATGGGCAGAGGGATGGACATATTTACCTCCACCACTGAAGGTGGATGGAGGATGTTTTCACCCCTATCTGTCTGTTTGTTTGAATGTCTGTGAGCACGATATCTCATAAAGTTATGGACTGATTTGGACAAAACTTGGTGGACAGGCTGGGTGTGTGAGAAAGACGAATTGATTCGATTTTGGTGAAGATTTGGATCTGGATCCGGATACTAGACTCTTTAAAATTAAATTCTTCACCTTTGAGAGATGGTGCCAAAGTTATATATAATGCTAGAACGGGCACTCAGTAGAGCGCATACCTTCGCCAACGCTACATCCCCCCACCCCCAGAAACCGTTGATTGTGAGGGTATTTAATCCCATACCACATCTGCCATCTCATATGTGTTATGATGGCTTAGAAACATTAAATTTCCTGCTGTTTGACACTGATTCACGTACATTGTACAATTTCTTTATGAACCCCCTGACCTTTTTGGGTGTCGGTGTCAAGTCAATCTGATGACAACTGGTCACATTATAAGATATTATTTTCTGGCATTTTAGGGGCATTTAGCACACACGAGTTTCTGTTTTTCTAAATAAGTTATTTATTGTGAACAAACAATCATTCATTGTACAAAAATGACGATTTTGACCTTTTCATTACCTCGACCTTGACCTTTGTACTCGTAATTTTGTAATTGGTATTAGAGTGTGGGGAAAAGAACAGTCAACATTTTGGTGTTGGTTTCATGCAAAATCGGATAAGAATTGACTGTGTTATGACTAAAACCGCACATTTTGCAATGTCGTGACCCCCCCTGACCTTTGACTCCCAATCGCTAATAAGGGTTATTAGGTCATTGTGTCATGTCACATATCACAAGATGGGGCATTGAATTCTGAAAATTTTGGCATTAGTTGCATGCAAATTGGATACAAATTGACCGCGCTATGGTAAAAAGACGATTTTGACCTTTTCATGACCTTGACCTTTGACCCAATCGCTCCCAAAATCTAATCAAATGGTCCTCGGATAATAACCAATCATCCCACCAAATTTTCTGTGATTCAGTTCAATACTTTTGGAGTTATGCGAATAACAAACAAACAAACGCACATATTCACAAATAAAAAAATAAATAAATACACAGCGATCAAAACATAACCTTCGCAACAAAGTTTGCGAAGGTAATGATATCTGAAAAAGTTAGACGGATTCGGACAAAAATTGGCAGACAGTTTGGGTGTGTGACAAGTACGATTTTTTTCGATTTTCGTGAAGATCTGGATCCAGACACTATAATTTTTAAAAGTGGTTCATTAACAGGGGGAGAAAAGATCATGGTTTTGGATGGGGGATGATCTGAAATTGTGGTAAACATCTGCCTTGAAGACCTGGATGGAAACATGAGATTGAACATGATGTGGAATTTGGTTCCACAGGTGTGAAAAAGAGAAACGAATGAGTGGAGGTGAACATTGATTCTGGATTTTGGGAGTTTCACCAGAAAGACTTTGCTGGTGGACCATGAGCGCCCTGCAGAAACCTGGGAGGGCCAAAGCATAGAAAGAGCACAAGGTACAAGACCAGAAAAGAGGTGGTAAAAGACAGAGACCACCCACCTGGTCTGCCATTTCTGTGATTGAGTGTTTGTGCTTGTCTCCAGCTTGTTCAACCCTCTTTGTGCGCCTCTCCCTCCCCGTGTCCTTTCTTCCTCCAGGTGTCCTTATATTTTATCCTTATAACCTGCTGTTGGTGTGTCCTGATCCCCTCCCCCCCTCTATTTCCGCTTTCCTTTTTATTCTGTTATATCTTGTTCCCATCTGTGTTGCAGCTTCTCAATGAGCCTTGACTGTACATAGAAAGATTAAATTGAGTCATGCACATGGAGTGACATAAATGCTTAGTTGCAGTGCTATGACTGGTGAGAGGAAACAACTGCACCCAGTCGTTTGGCAGGTTGATGACTGAAATCACCACATCCAAGGAAGAGAGAGAGAACTGGTCAGGTCAGGTATGGGAGCATGCGCCAGAGCAGCGCGTCGCTACGTCCACCAGGGTCCTCTGTCTGGCCATCCCCCAGGCAGATGCCTGGCCAATCCCCATCTCCTTGAGATGCTAATCAACCTGCTGCAACCACGAGGCACGTGGTCGATCCATTGGCCTCCTCCACTCACGAGACTCCCTCGGTGAGAGAATCTGGTGAGCAGGATCAGAGTGAGGAAAACGAGCCACATATCCATACAGCCGCAGCTGACACTCACGGACTATGCAGGAAACAAATCTCATTTGAGTCTCTCAGCAACCGCTCGTTGGACACAAAGTCCGACCAGCGATAGCCAAGGATTCTCTGAAGAGACCTGGTACCAAAGGAATTAATTCTCCATCTCAGATCCCTGGTCAGAGTCCGAGTCCAAGTCTCACATCCATAGAGCAAGACTGGAAGTACCAAGGACCTGAAGACTCGGACTTTCGTCCTCCCGCACAGGTACCGGCAGTGCCACACCCCATTATCCAGTGAATCCATGACTCCCCAGGCCTGACCCAGATGTCTATTGACCTCTAGCTCACAGCCAGCAAAGACATGAATATCACTGCAAGGTAAGTGAATCTCTCCAATACCTCAACATCCTCACCACAAACAGGCACAGACAGGACAGCAGCATCCAAGATGTCTTTGAAAGCCTGGATCTTAGTTTTGACCCAAGAAACCCATAATCGCAGCGGCTTTGACTGCTCATTCAGCACCTGGAGGGCCCCCAAAAGGATATCTAAAGTCTCCGCAAGGATGACTGCATCATCTGCGAAATCAAGGTCAGAGATATTCACATTTCCAAATGATGCACCGCAGCTTGATCTCTCCAACATCCTCCCCAGAATCCAGTCCATACAAGTGCTGAAAAGTGTGGGGGCTAGTACACATCCCTGACGAACTCCAGTAACAAGTAGAAATATGTCAGAGATGGTACCACCACATCTCACAGCACTCTCAGTACCAAAGTTGAGTTCAGATATCAGATCAATCAGATCGGTGGCACCCCACGAAGATCAAGAATCCTCCAGAGGGCATCCCGATACACTGAATCAAACGTTTTACAGAGATCAACATAGGCTGCAAGCAGCCCCTGCCGAAACTCTCGTCTGCGTTCGGTGAGGACACGAAGAGCAAGGATACGGTCAATCGTTGACCTCTTTGGTGTAAAGCCTGCCTGCTCTGGATGCTGGTGCTCAAGCAGATGGTGGCAAAGCCTATCAATAATTATTCGAGCAAAGACCTTGCCCGGCACTGAGAGCAGCATCACCCCTCGCTAGTTGTTGCAGTCCTGGTGAACCTCCTTCTCTTTCCAGAGGCCCCTCTTCCAGTCAGTTGGTATGATGCCGGTGTTTCAGGCAGAGCACAGAAATGCATGCAACGATATGAGTGCAGCATTTCCACCAGCCTTGATAAGTTCAGCATGGATGCCACAGATCCCTGGAGCTTTACCCCATTTCAACCGGTGCACCGCAGTCCGTTTCCACAAAAAAGGTGGACCACAGTTGATTGGATGGTCAGCAACAGTTATTGTAACACCCCTGATGTCCAACTCAACAGCTGGTGGATCAGCCTGGTACAATCGCTCAAAGTAACCGGCCCAACAGGCCTTTACTTCGGACTCCTCTGTCAAGAGCCCACCACCCTCTGCTCTAACTGCAGTACACCGAAGGATGGGCTTGGATGAACACAATGCACGAATTCCCTTGTAAGCAGGACGAGAATCACTTGACGACAGGTGATGCTCTACCCCTCACAGATTCCTCGCACATAAGCCTCCTTGTCCACCCTGAGGCACATACAGTTTTATGCCACAGCTCCCTGAACAGCTCAGTTCTACCATTCAACCTGGCCCTGCGATCCAGTGTCCCTTGAAAGACAAAATTCTTTTTTGCCCGACGGTGAGTTCCAAGACATCCACCAGCCCCATCAAGGACGGTGGTCTTGAAGGTACTCCATAACTCTTCAAGATCCCCCAAAGCACCCGGACCTCTCAAATCTCCACTCAGCCTGTTCGCAAACTCCTCAGCTACCCTCTCATCCTTGAGCATGCCAACATCCATCATTGTAGGCTGGGATGGTACCATTCTCCTGGATTTAAGGTGCAACTTAAGAGTTGCTACAACAAGCCGGTGGTCAGTATTGTGACGTCCATGGGACTTGAACAGTCCCGCCAACGTAGAACGAGCCAAAACTATGGAGGCGGTTTATTTTTTATAACCCAAAGATGGCGGTTTTAATCGCTCTACAGCAAACGGGACGAGGAAGGTGGCATGAGTCACTTTTCACTGAGTTAATAATGTTTATTTCTCTAATCAGAAATAATAAGACTCGGCAAGAGGAGGGATCCGGGGTGATTCGACGGGATGGTGGAGTGGGTTCGGGCGTGGGGAAAACACAAACAATTCTAATGGATATACAAATCTCAAACCCTCTAAAGCGCCAGGTACGTGTACACACACACACACACACACACACACACACACACACACACACACACACACACACACACACACACACACACACACACACACACACACACACACACACACACACACACACACACACACACACACACACACACACACACACACACAACGTAGCTGGTGGTCAGGCTTGCCCGTGGTGTCGACGCAACAGTCACTGGATTAGCGCCGGACGAGCTGGCGTTGCGCTCGTCTGGTGTCGACCTCCTGGTGTCGGCCCAAGTCCGCTCACAGCCGCCAGGGAGCCAGTTCTGGCGCCAAGATGCGAGCAGGAGAGGGAGGCAGGTCCGCCTGCCATTCGGTCCCGTACTCCGAGCCAGCAGAACTCTAGAGCCAACCGAGGTGAGGCATGAGGCACAGCAAGGCCACGAGACACGACGAATCGAGGAACGAATCAGTGCAACGAGAGAGCGCGTTCCGAGACCAACAGCCTCGACCAGACGCTTTCTTTTTATGACTCTTCCTCCTCTTCTTTTCCCGAACAGAACCTTTTTATACTCGAGTCCTTTTATTGGCCCTCTGCCGTCGCCTTCCGCCAATCGTGATCAAGGGGCGGAGCCATCCGCAGCACTGTCATGTTACGTCACGGCAAGCCTCCAGGGAATTCTAAAATGGTTTACGCATACACACTTACCCTAACCTGTCTCCCTATCTAAATACGTGACAATTATCATTTCCCCCTTAAAGAAATGGACATTTACTAGACAACTTATCACCACTGAATTGCTACTTATTACATCGAGATCCTGGTACAACTCGAACAGCATGGCATACCTAATTAAACATCCTAATTACCCTTTGAATGCATACCCCCCCCCCCCCCTCAGACGTAACAGTATTGAGGAACTGAGCACTCTGGTAGACTCTGCAATTCTGGATCATCCTCCAGAGACCATCAATGACGACATGTTCAATCTCCTTTTCTACACCACCATCATTGGAATACCAAGTCCAGCGATGAGCTTGTGGGTGCTGAAACCATGAACTGGCCACCCTAAGTCCATGACTTATTGCAAAGTCAAGGAACTTAGTGCTATTCTGGTTTACAGTTCCAGTCCCATGGGGATCAACCTTCTGTGTCTGCCTCTCCCTCCCAGTGTCCTTTCTTCCTCCAGGTGTCCTTTTATTATATCCTTATAACCTGCTGTTGGTGTGTGCTGATCCCCTCCCCCCCTAACTTTCCTTTTTATTGTTATATCTTGTTCCCATCTGTGTTGTTGCTTCTCAATGAGCCTTGACTGTACAGAGAAAGATAAAATTGAGTCATTCACATGGCGTGAGATAAATGCTTAGTTGTAGTGCTATGGCTGGTGAGAGGTAACAACTGCACCCAGTCGTTTGGCAGGTTGACAACTGAAATCACCACATACAACGAAGAGAGAGAACTGGGATGGGTCGTTAAAAGTTGATTCATGTAAGAGGAAATCTATTACATATATATATATATATATATATATATATATATATATATATATATATATATATATATATATATATATATATATGTACCACTGGTCTAAAATTTTAGAACACCCCCATTTTTCCAGTTTTTACTGAAATTTAAGCCGTTCAAGTCCAGTGAATAACGTGAAATGGTACAAACCTAAGCAATAAACTGCCTGAGGTTAAATAAAAAAGTTTAAGTTACCAACAACTGAAAAATAATGTAAATTTCAGTTGTTAAAAAAGGCCCTTTTCAGGGAACAAGTAATGTGTTAGCAACTGCAGCTGTTTTGCAGCAATGGAAGTAAATTATGCCTTGAAAGTTGATGCAAACATTTCCTACAGGAGTCCCAACTTTTGTTGATTAGTTACAAACTTTCTGTCTGTATAAAAGCAGTGTTGGAACAGACTGTGTTGCTACACCCTCTGAAGCATTATTTGGACAATATTGCACTGCAGGAAGTAGTATGTTGCTATCATAATGGTGAGAAAAAGACAATTTCCCACCTTTGGAATATATTCCCTCACTCTATTCAATCCCATTCTTCCCTCCAGGCCTTCAAAACAGCTTTTCACCACCACTTCTTATCATCCTCTATCCAAATCCTCGATCTTTTATACCCCCGTTCATCCACCCAAGCCCACCTCCTTCAAATTCCCTACTTTCCTTCCTGAAAGTCCCTGTAATTTCCATCTTGTATTCCCCATGTTCCCCGCCCCATCCCTCTCCCTTCCACGGACCTCCTAATGTCTCTGTTCCCCACTGTTTTGTCCCTCCCACTCCCACTCCTCTTGTCTCATGCCCCCCTTGCTGTGTGTTGTGTGTTCGCTCTCATACGAGGCTCGACAAGGCATACAAAAAAAATTTTAAAAGAAAAGAAAAAAAGTGCAACTCTGTCACCGGGACGGGGTTCAGGTCAATTGAACCCAAGGAGACAATACCTAGGGAGAGACATGAAGGAGTCATGGACATCCTGTGGGAGTAAGGATTCTGTTAAGCTGATTATGTCCAGTTCATCAACAGTGGCTTGGATTGAGGGATCTGTCACATTTGACCAGAGGCCTCAGATGTTGGAGGTCCACACAGTTAGGATCAGAGGATGTGGTACTGTTGGCAAGCTGCAAGAACATCTGGAAGGAGGAAGCGTGAGAAAGAAGCTGAGAGGGTGCGGGTGAGAGAAAAACTGAGAGGGGGGCATGAGGAAACGGAAGCTGGGAGACAGGGCCAAAAGGATGCTGGGAGGGGTCGGTGAGTGGGAAGATGGAAAGGAGCAAGACATAGAGGATGGAGAGAGGTGGTTAATGGATGCTGAATTGGGGGCTACAGAGAAGGAAGGGAAAGGGTGGGAGGACAAGAGCATGAACGAGATGATGTGGGCGAGGGTACCAACATGGCAGGGTTTAACAATTTTTGGATGTGAAGGAAATATAATGTTCTGGCATTCTCTGCAGACTGGACTTCTCATGGTCCCCAATTCTGATACACGAAGACGGATATCATGAGAGGAATGAAATGAAGAGTTATTGAAAGCATGGGGGAGTCATGGGGAAAGCACATACGTTCTGAGGGATGGTCCACTATTGAGCATTGGCGAGTTCAACAGGTTTTGGAAAGAAACTGTGTGAATAAGAAGAGGAAGAGATTGAGATAGAGAAGAAGAACATGGGATAGGGAAAAATGAAGATTCCTGACAGAGAGATATGGAAAATAAAAGCATTTCAAATTGTCAATAAAAGTTTTAAAAGTGTGACTTGAAAGCAAATTAGTTTCATTTAGAGGAACTGAAAATGAAAGGATTAATTATGATCAAAGGAAGTAAATAACAGGCAGAATGAGTTAAGATTTGGAGTAAAATAAGGTTTTTTTGGGGGGGGGAGGGTGGGGGAGTGTGGTTGAAGCAAAGGGGGAGAAATAAAATACAAGGAGAACACTCAGGATAAAGGACACCGAATGATGCACACGTTAGTTCAGAGAAAGAATGGAGGCACGCTTACTGGCTACAGCTGAGGCCTCAGGATTTAAGACACACTCACAAGGACACAAATTTGATAATACACCCCCATCAAGGTACATTTAAGACACGGGAATAGGCAGGGGTTCACGGAATTTTTTTATTAGGTTCTCCAATGAGTATCAGCAGAAATAGTTTGGCACTCACAAAAAAAAGAGTCAGCTTCGAGCATGCTCGTCTGCTTTCCTGAGCCCCACTCTGATTTTTAAAGCGCCTCTCGGCTTTGTGTGCATCTTAATCTTCTGTAAGCGCTCTCTCAGAACGTCTGCTCCAGATGCGACACTCGCAAGATGTTCTTTATTCGTTCTGGACGCTCCTGAACCACATCTTCTTCCTCCTTACTCACGCGTTCTCAGATCTATTTTTTTTACCTTATAAGTTATAAACTTTCAATTTAACTTATAAATTATAATGTCATTTATAAACTTAATTTTGTACACTTAAATTTTGAAATCACAGTGTATCAATTATCAGAATTATCATGGAAGAATCCAATACCTGCACAAGCTGAGAAAACCTCTTCTTCCTCTTCGCTCACATCTTCTCCTCAAAAAAAAAAAAAAAAAAATGTATATATATATATATATATATATATATATATATATATATATATATATATATATATATATATATATATATATATATATATATATATATAGTTACGAATTTGCGCCGCGTAACTCGAATCGGCCGCTGTGATCGGCCGCGTAACTCGAATCGCAACCGCGTCGCCCACCGGACGGACAATTCAGTCGTGACCCTCCTGGAACTACCGCCAGAAACCAGTCACGGGTGGGGGTTTAACCTCACCACAGCCCAGTCCGCATTCTACCCGCGCGAGATAGGGTGAATCGCCGAATGTCGATATACCTAAGTACGCGTGTGGATAACCTACCGAGGGACTGTACCGCGCCGCAGGTCGGCCTGGGACACGAACCGCTTAAGCGATCCGTTCCGTTCTAAAGCGATAACCGAGCAGTGTTATCGCCGACCTCGACGGATCCGATTCTCTTTACCGGGCGTTCAAAACCCACTACTCATTCAACGATGCAAGATGGCTTTTCAAAAGGGAAATAGGACACGACGAACGGGGTACATTGCACACAAGGACACTTATTCACTAAGCACGTATTACACACACAACGCAAGCAAGGCAGCAATGCAATGTACAGACAAGAAATAGAAAACAAAAGCAATTCGACCGACTATAATGAGAATGTACATGCACTTAACAGTTTCTACTTACAGGGACACGACGCCACAGCAGTCATACAGAACAAAAGAAATGGAAAGACCTCCTCACAGGCAAGGGGGTAGACGGGGTCCGGAGAACTTTATGGTCATGGGCCGTGGATGACCGAAAAGGCCCACGAGACCGTGCAGGTTACCTGCACCCTCGAGGTGTCTCGGTGGGCAGGTCACGACGTCTGCTCCCCACGGCAGGTAGCGTGGCCGCGCCTGACTCCGGGCCTTGCGACGATGGGCGGTAAGCTCTCTCCAGCACTCCTCGCCAGACGCGCAGGTTCGCACCACACAGCCGGCAGAGCTGCGCCTCCAATCTGCGTCCCCGATGCGTCGCCCGGACTCGCCACCGGCCCGCGCCTTCGCCAACAGGTCCATCCATCCATACATCTCCCATTTCGACTTCTCTCGCCAAACCGCTGGGCCGATATGGCTGAAATTTGGCAGCAATGTTCCGCTCCTGACTTGTAACGGGGATTGCAAAGCTTATTCCATTCACATGACCGGAAGTGTGTCAAAATGGCAGTCGTACAAATTCCTTCCAAAATCTTCTCCAGACCCACCATTCAGAATGCTACCAAATTTGGGTTACATCATTAGGCCAGGGCCCAGAGAAGCTTCAGGTTCAGTGGTCCTATTTTTTTATGCTGTGAACAAACTTTGGTACATCACGGGTTATGAAGGTTGTGGTTAAGTTTCATCAAAATTGCATGTGTTTTTGGGAAGAAATGATTTTTTTGTGTGTATTTGTTTTCTGGTCATAAGCTTTAAAAATCATGGGTGATGAATGCCGTGGTTAAGTATCATCAAAATTGTGTGTGTAGTTTCAAAGAATAGAGCAAATACCTAAAAAAAATTGGAGGGGGGGGCGGTGGGGAAGGTTAAAATCCCCCATACACATTGATTTTCTTTTTAATGCCGTGAGCAAACTTTGCAACATCACAGTTGATGAAGGTTGTGGTCAAGTTTCATTGGAATTGTGTGTGTAATTTCTGAGAAGAAGGCAAATACCTATTTTTGGGGACACCCCCCCCCCGTAGATTCCCCAAGGCCTGATTTTTTTATTTTGGAATGCCATGAACAAACTTGAGTTGCAACATACCAAATATCATTTCAGCCAAGTTTAGACATAATCGCATGAGTAGTTTCTGAGAAGAAGTTGCAAGTGTTTATGGATGGATGGACTTATTGACTGATGGACGGAAGATGCGCCATCCCATTAGGTCCCCGGAACTACATTATAGGAGAGTTAAAAATGAAGTAAAAAGGTCGTGTAGACTGAACAGCGCTAACATTGTACCAGTGAGAATTGGAGCAACGGAATTATAAAGAGGAACCTTTCAGAGATCTTAAAAACCATAATTGGAAATATTACTTCAAACAAAATACAGTTTGAAGCTGTCCGGGGCTCAGTGACGATTTTGAAACGAGTCCACGGAACAAAACTTTTGAGAACAACAAAAATTCACAGCTTGGTCCATAAATCTTGATCCCGAACTGAAAACGAATGTGGATACTTCGAGCCCTGGTAATACTTCATTCCACCATCTGAAACCTGCATATGAAGATAACAATCAATGACACACACACACACACACACACACACACACACACACACACACACACACACACACACACACACACACACACACACACACACACACACACACACACACACAGCTGGTCTGTCGTGCTGCTGTCGTCGTATGGTCACACGACCCCCATAAGGAGGAACAGATATTCAGATGAGACTGGCTCCAGTATAGTTGGCCCTGGTGGCCCCTAATAAGCTGGGCCATCTGTGCACCGCAAGACCTCCATTGGCCGGCAAACCATTTTTGACAAACTGGACATCCCTGATGCTCGCTGGTGGGTTTTGGCATTCCGAAAGGCACTTATGACTCTTCATGTCACTTTCTCTTCTGAAGGCTCACAGGCAAGTTTGACAATGAACTTGGTTTAATAGCTGGTTAAGTTGTCTAATGAGAATAGTGATATGTTGTCTACTGAGAATATCTGTTTGTGGACAGACAGACAGACAGACAGACAGAGACAGACAAAGTGAATCAATTGCTTAACCCTGCTTTTCACTTTGCACACAGTATAAAAACCAGAAAGAAGATGATATGACACTAAACATCATGTATGTGCTCTTGATATTGTAGTTTATCCTTCTTCCCATAAATATCCCTCTTGTCAGCCTCAAAGCAAACACTGTCAGCCCGTATATAGTGACCTGTTTTCTATAATAGAGTTTAGCGATTACTGGTGTCTATCGAGTATAATGATCGGCAAGGACAGTCTTTACAAAGCCCTGGAAAGTATGAATAAAGAAAATTGGGATATTTTTGGCCAGTGACTGGAGTGTTCTTTGGGCATAGAGATGCCATTTTTGTCCTCAAAAACATTTTACTTTTTTGTTTCGTCTCAACAAGATAAAGGAAAGTTTTGATAGTTTGGTGTTAAAGATTGTTCATGTTTAGCCAAAGTTACCTCGGTAATTCATGTGTTTGCGACACACTGGGCAGCCAGTCAAGCCCGAGATAGCTTGGTTCAAAATTGGTTCAATTGGCTGTTTTGACTGCCAATTGAACATTATCCCAATGACAGATTGCTTGTTCAAACATTATTGGTTGTCATACAATTGACCATTATTGGCATGGCCACATATATTTGATGCATTATGGCTCATTAAAAACAGCGATGTCAAAGAACCACTCAAGGAATATCCATCATCTGCTTCATTTGAACGATTCCTTAACCATCTGTGTACTTGAGAATCGCGTGAGCCTTTCCAGACTTACCTTCAACCTTTATGTGGTGTCCAAGGCTGAATTGGATGACCTTGTACAGATATTACAATGAGGACATGGGTATGAGACATGAAATTTGAGGATGTGTTTGATTCACAAAGCCCACACTCCAACCAGGCCATCTGCCACACAATTTTAATTGATGTAAAGTTGATGACAGACCAATCTTGCAACGATCTAATGTTTGAGAGATGTTAATTGTGGGACTAAACCCAATAGTTACATTTTTATGCAAAATATAGGCTCATGGAAGAGCAAAATGATGCAGAATGCAAGGGTAACATACTGATTCTGGGATGGTGGGTAAATGGTCAGACACAAATACATTAGTAGATTCATTCATTCAAGTGTGTGCAGTACCGAACAAGCTGCTGGTTGCATCATTTGTTGGAGCATAACTTGAACGCCTCAAACAACCCAGAGCCCGATCGCAATTTCACATGCTGATGCAGTGCCCCCTGCGTGTTAAGGCAGGAATTTGTAATTTGTTAAGGGTGCCGGCAATGAGTCACGTCTTCTTTGTGAAAATACACTGTTGAATTTTTTTAACATCCACCAGCTGATACTCATATTAGCAGACAGACCACGCAGCTTAACCTCCATTCAAGGAACAGCACAATCTCATTGATGTAACTCCTGTTCTTCGAAGCACAAGTCTGGAAGTCTATCCTTGGGTCAGGTATCAAACAGGACTGGAGAGACCAAAGGGGAATACACTACCGCTGAGCTATCCTGTCAAAGCAGCAGCTGGATGAATAAACAGGTGAAGAAGGGAGAGACAAACTTAGTAACCTGCAGGCAAGTGGGGTAAATTTGGGAAGGGTTAAAATGTATATTGTTCCACTGTTTTACATTGCAGATAGTGAAACACAAAACATCTCCCTACAAGAATCTCAAATGATTTCTCAAAGCAATCTGACGAAAATCTTAACAGACCTCATGAGAGATTTCTGCCAGGCCAGATGAGTTAAAAGTTTGATCATGATTGTATCAGACTTGAGCACCTGTATACATCCTAAATGTATAATATTCGTTAAATTTTGTGACGTGGGAGGGGCGAATGAGCCTTTATCCTATGTGCCGGCCCAGCGCTAACCTCGTGGGGGGAGTTCGTCTTCAATGCTCTCCGCAACTCTCCTTCATCCATCCTCTCACTCTCAAGGACAGCGGCTTTGAAGCAGACCACCACTCACTGAGCAACACAGCTCCGGTCACTGAAGATTCACTTGTCTCGCTTCACCACAACTCACTTCTTCTTCCACTCATCTTGTATTGTTTTTACAACATAGCATCATGGTGTGGTCATGCCCTTTATACAACAAAGGTTTTCAGGCTGAAGTCACATCCTTTATATAACCCAGATTTTCACACTGAGGCTGCTCACGCCACGAGGCACGGATCGTTTCCACGTTGAATAAAAATAGAATGGCTGCCTTCTTCTTTCTCTCTTTCTCCTATTTTTTCAACCTTGGTTGTGCACACTAGTGTCGTGAATATAGAGAGATTCTGGCCAACTCAACAATGGGCGCAATGGTGCCTCCAATATAACAATAGCCATGCCATACATGTGTGACAACTTCACGTTGAAAACACCGGTTCTCGTCCGATCACCGAAGTTAAGCAACATAGGGATTAGTTAGTACTTTGATGGTTGACCATGCCATGCGTTATTCTTGGTGCAACTGAGTTAATTAGCTCTGGAGAGTTATCGGCTGAAGGCACTTTGGTAGATCGCCGAGCCTGCGATGATGGACAAGCAGAAGGGGTGGTGGACGGTTGAAGTTATTTCCCCCATGCACCATGGAGAGTTGGGGGATATTTTAATTAATCTTTCAGTGTTATTCATTCGGATATTTTGCAGGCCGAAAATCTGTCTTGTCAAGTTTTATTGAACGATCTGCATATGAAGTATTGTCGGATCCCACTATTCACGAGGGATACGTTCCTGAAAAATGCCGCAAATGTCGAATCCGCGAATGGCAGACCATTGTTTCAATGGAAAAAGGGGGGATAGGTTCCCGGCGGTTTGTGATTCATGAAGGAAAATCAAAAATCCCACAAATACGCTCATGAAAATGTGCAAAAAAACGTGAATACACCCACAAAATGCAAAAAAAACCAAAAGAAACGCGAATACATGAAGCACAGGGCCACAAATGTCGAAGCAGATCACATTTTATATACCGAGAATACGCGGGGTCCGCGAATGGCCGGGTCCGACAGTACAACAATGTAACAGAATAGCAATCAGAGGGGTACCAGAAACAACAACAACAACAAAAATGGGTACAGAACATTTGGACTGTTCACCTGACAAGAGGGACTACGATATGAAGAGAGAACAAACAGGGGGAGGAGAGACCTGAAATAGTCACTTCAATTGAGGCGCCACACCTCACTGTAGAATATGCTACCTCGTAGTCAGAGTGGGGTGGGGGGGGTGCAAGGTGGTGACACAACTGGTACAAAATTACGATGCTATTGGCACGAGATGGCAAGAGAAGACGGAAGTCGACGACGATCATACTCCGAAGTACGAAGAGGATGATGTGTGGCGTGAATGTAAAAGTCCGATAGCATCATTATTTTGCGAAACAGATTACTTCAGCTTTGTCACGATAACTCACATTGCAGCATTCTCACCACCAAGTTCACCTCTAGATTTGAATTTCCTGTTGCTTCTTTGCTGTTAGCTTGACTTTAGTGGTGGGGAAGGTGTTGGAGACATTAAGGAATGTTTCGGGAACCAATTAAGTGATTTCAAACTAATTAAGGGTAGTCATCATGGGTTTATGACAGGGAGATAATGTTTAACAAATATTTTAGAGTTCTCTGAAGTAGTTTCTGATTGGGTGGATGAGGGAAGTGTAGTGGATGTAGTTTATATTGACTCAAAGAAGGCTTTTGATAAGGTTCCACATAGGAGGTTGTTAGCTCAGGTGAGGGCTTGAGGAGTGGCTGGTCAAGTAGATAACTGGATTGGATATTGGTTTTAATGAAAGGAAGCAAAGAGTGGCTATAAGTGCGAGGATGTAAATAATGGAGTACCTCAAGGATCAGTACTTTGACCAGTATTATTCATAATTTAAATCAACGATTTCGATAGTGGAGTCAAGAGTCGGCTTTCTAAATTTGCTGATCACACACATCTTAGAGGTAAGGTGGACAGCAGAGAGGGTGGTGATCAGATACAGGAAAGTATTGATACTTGCATAGATTGGGAAAAAGATTGGCAGATGTCATTTAACCTGAGCAAGTGTAAGGTGCTGGGGATGCGTAAGAACAAATAAAATAGGGATTACATGATACAAGAAGCATTCTTGGAGCATGTCACACAGGAGAAGGGTCTGAGGGTGGTTATTGATACAGGTGGTTAAGGACAAAGCAAACTGATCAGTGCCAAGCAACTCTAGGTCAAGCAAGTAGTTTTCGGTTGTATTTTTTTTATAAATAGGGGGATAAATTTTAAATCAAAGGAGGTAGTTTTAACACTGGATAGGAATTTTATGAGGTCGCATCCAGAATATTGTGTGTAATTTTGGTCATCACATCTGAGAAGGGATATAGCTTCCACAGAGAGGGTACAGCGTCGAGCTACTACATTGATTCCAGGGTTAGCGAGACGAAGCTAATAGCAACGTTTGAAGGAGATAGGACTTTATATATTGGAAAGGAGGCGATTGTGAGGGAATCTGATCGAGATGTTTAAGGTAATGAACAGTGTGGACAAGATAGGTGCAGTAGAGTTTTTTTCAGCAGGGTGGACAGTGATAGGATCAGGGGCCAAAGCTTGAGTGTAAAAAAGATGATAGTTAGGACAGTTTTAAGGCATGGGTCTTTTCGGCAGACAGCGGTTAATATGTAGAATAGTCTTCCAGGAAAGGCAGTGGTGACGGAGGGGGTGGATAAGTTTAAACGCCATTTAAATGAGTACCTAGATGCATTGAGATTGAGTATGGGGATATCGAGTTGTGTGGATGGTAGGTAACTGCAATGTGACCACTCCTCATTTTCATAAATGCCAAGTTGAGCCAATGAAAAAAGCCAAGAATTCACAAGGTTTCGGAAAAGCGATGATAATAGAAAACCTATGGAAAACCAAGACGCCAAGGTGAACAACGAATAGCCAAGATCTTGTGAAAAAGCCAAGGAGTGGTCACACTGGGTAGCTGATGTGTGGATGGGTGATGATATTTGGGTCTGGTTGGTGGAGTGCAGCCATGATGGGCTGAATGGCATGCTCCTTTGCCAAAGTTCCTTGTGCGTTTCCTTATGTGTGTAAGTGGCTAGGTGCAGCCTTACTGAGATTAACTTGGCAATAAGAGTGCCTCAGATTTGATGTCCCGGCTCTGCATGAGAGAAGGAAGCAACTCAGTCACTGAACACAAATAAAATTTGTCGTTTGGTTCCCATCCCTCTCGGCTCACTTTCGCTATCCATATACAGTACATCTCATTTGCATATCCTGACGAAACGATGCATCTGCATTCGGCATTTGCATACTCACAATTGACATCATAGAAATATTACCCACCTTACTTTTGTTGGGGTCAGCTGCAGCAAGTTTTTGCCCAAGTTCTTCACGAACTGGCTGTCCAGCCCCTTCCTGTACACAGCATGGGTACCTCGCTCGTACTCGATATCAATGGTGGTCATGATAGTCTCCATAGATCGCTTGAAGCCAGCTTTTATTGACGCAGCACTAACAGCATTGACCAGAGCTCACCCTCCCATTGACCATCAGATCGACACAGACTACAACAATACCCTTACCGTCATATACGACTCGCTCTGGGCCTCATGTACACTTCCCAGCACAATATTTCTGAAAGTAAATGTTGCTTGTTGACCATTTCTCTTTTTAATTATTTATTTTACATGGACAGTCTACATCTCTTCTCCTTCACCTTCACCATGT
>NC_140968.1:73073693-73076193 GCF_056783735.1 Eptatretus burgeri | reverse complement strand
AGTGCGTCCCCGTGTGTGGAAGCGACCCCGTGTGTGAGTGGTGTGGCGGCGATGGTGCCGGAGTGCGTGCTTCCCAGCACGCCGGGTGTGGATGGGGCACCGTGTGTGAGTGAGGCCGTGTGTGTGAGTGAAACGGCCAGTATGAGTGAGGCACCACGTGTGAGTGGTGTGGTGGCGATGGTGCCGGAGTACGTGCTTCCCAGCACGCCGTGTGTGGATGAGGCACGGAGTGTGAGTGAGGCACCGCGGGTTCGTGCCCCCGCGTGTGTGGGTGAGGCACCGTGTGTGGAAGAGACCGCGTGTGTGAGTGTCGTCGTGTGTATGAGTGAGGCACCGCGCGTGAGTGCCCCCGCGTGTGTAAGTAGTATGGTTTGTGTGAGTGGTGAGGCACCGTGCGTGAGTGAACGGCCGTGTGCAAGGTCGCTGTGTGCAAGGGAGACCGTGTGTGTGAGAGAGCGGTATGAGAGGGAGATGTCGGTTGGCATGCGGGAGCACGCAGCCGCATCTCCCGGTGTGAATGTGATGGTGTGGACTGTGTGCGTCGTAACACGCAGGTGTGCGTGGGTTGAATGGAGACGACGACGGCGACAGAGGAGAGAAAGCCGAGTAGCGGCTGTAGTTGTTTCTGGGACCGTGCCGGGTTCACCCAGCAGTGAGCACGCGGTTCGTGCTGTGCAACGCACGAGACCACCACGTGCTCGCTTGCGAGAGTGAAGTCCCGGTCCGGAAACGCACGCGGTGGATTTGCCGATCCCGCGGACGGACAAAGTTGAGGCAGGTAAATGGATTTGGACCGGACGGGTTCTCCACGCGATCGTGTGTGTTAAGCTCCAACGGGCAAAGCACATGTGTTCGCGTGGGGAACCCCTCGAGACGTGTGGCTTGTGTTTTTTTTTTTTATGCGCACGGTGACGTCATGGCTGCACGTGGGGTTGGAATCCGGCAGGAGGGGTATCTCTGCCGGATGGTCCCGTCCAAGGAGGGACGAGGAACACGTGCAGCTGCATGACGTCACGGGCAGGTGCAAAGTGCGCGAGCTCTGAGTTGCCGCGCAGGTGCTGGGCATGAAAAAAAAAAAAAAAAAAAAGCCTCACTTTCGGGTGCACAGGATTCCTGGGAAAGGGGTGGAAGACCCCCTTACCCTGGGCACATGATGAAAACTAGTTAGGGGGAAGGGTTAGCTTAGTTAGACCGACTTCATGGGGCAGGGGTAAGTCCTCATGGAGTCCGTGGAAGGGATTAGTTAGGGGGATTGCAGCCAGATTTAGGTTGGGAAATAAAATGGGAGTTAGGAGACAGAGACAGACTTTGAGTGTGTAGAGTTGACGTAGTTTAGCTACGTAGTGTTAAAAGGAACGTGCTATAGTTTAAGGGACGACGTGGGAGCACGAGTTAGTTAGGGGAGGTAGTTAGAAGGATGGCAGAGTTCAGTGGTGTGTGTGTTGAAGAGTTGGTGAGTTGTGAGGTGAGTACTTGTTGAGTGAGTGAGGCCAGCGGGTCTGTGTGAGTGGAGTGAATGGGGAATGCATGGTGCGATGAGTGATTGGGGGGAGGAGTGACTCCCGCCCAAGGGACCCCGGGTCAGAGTAAAGTGAGTTAGCTGGGTTAGTCAAATTGAAAAATGGAGGTCGTTTTGCTGTTGGTGGGAAAGTAGGCTCGAGACCCATTTGGAGGGGTGCAGGAGCCCTGTTGACGGGCTTGGGAGCGTGGCTGCGAAAGGTGAGTATCGCTGAGTGGGTACCCCGGGCACCAGGCTAGTCGGCCGTGGTAGGCCATGGGCCCATGGGGGGCCGGGATAGAGTAGTGGGCACGGGTGCGCCTGCTTGGTGCGGGGGCCCGAAGCGCCATTAGCCGCGTGGGCAGTGTTGTGGGCACGGGTGACCCTCGGAAAGGGGCCCGGGAGGCCGGCCTGCCACGTGTGCGTTTCAGGGGAGGTGCCATGGGGGGCACTCCCCGGTGTTAGGGAGCTGGTAGGCTCGGAGGCAGTGTAGTGCCCGGGGGTGCCATAGCGGGAGAATCGGCAGAGGGTCGTGCCTGCCAAAGGGAACCACGTGTCCCAGCCATGAGACCGTGTGAGGGCACGGAGAGAAAATTGGGGGGCGAGGCCCGAAATTGTGAGGACACCAACACAGGCGACGGGAATCTGGGTTGTTAGAACCAATAGTTTAAGCGAGAGGCGCTTGTTGAAAGCCCCGGGGTAGTTTAACTGTTAAATGGTTAGGGTAGATTAGGAAATGTACCCCTCCGCACCATCCATCCCCTCGCTGTCGTTGTGGGCCGCTGGACCCACTTTGGTTATAGATCGCTGAACTCTGGGGAGGCCATTCTGAGGCTTGAGTTGGGCCTCGACACAGGACGTTAGCTCTCCCTTATTCCCCTCCGGGAAGGGAACGTAGGGGTTGGGAGTAGGCTAGGTGACAGGATAGGTTAGCCGAACAAGGACAGTAAAGGGGGTTAGGGGACGATTTATAGTGGGGAAGTAAAAATAAAAACAACAAAA
>NC_140968.1:73066193-73068693 GCF_056783735.1 Eptatretus burgeri | reverse complement strand
CATAAAGGCCTGTAGCTCTTTCAAAGTTGCCATTGGCTTCATGGTGGCCTATCTGATCCGTCTCATCCTTGCTTGTTCATCCAGTTTAGAGGGACGGCGTGATCTCAGCAGGGTCTTGGTGATACCATACACCGTACACTTCTTAATTATTGTCTTGACTGTGCTCCAAGGGATATTCAAGGCCTTTGAAATATTTTTATACCCATCCCCTGATCTATGCCTTTCCACATCTTTATCCTGGAAGTCTTTTGAAAGCTCCTCGGGGCTCATGGTTGAGTCTTTGCTGTGAAATGCACAACCCAGCAGAGGTAAACTACAGGAACAGTCGATTTTATTCGGAAATGAACTGAATCACTTCAATTTAACACAGGTGGAGACCAATTAATTTGGTGTGTGATTTTGAAGGTGATTGGTCACACCTGAGCTAACTTATATTTGCTATTATAAGGGGGTGTACACTTATCCAACCGAGATATTCTAGTTTTGTATTTTTAATTAATTTTCTGAAATTTGTTTTTCACTTGGAAGTTGAGGGTTACGATATGTCAATACAGGTGGAACTGGAAGGGCACTCGGTAGAGCGCTTCGCTCCGCCACGTAATGCCTGATCCACAAGAATACATCGGGCCCAATACATTTTTGAAATATCATGCTGTACAGTACCATATCGTTTTTGGCACCCTCTCTCAATGGTGAAGAATCACTATAAAAATTTAATGATTCATGTTTCCAGATCTGGAATCAGATCTTCACCAAAATCTAATCAGTTCATCCTTGTCACACACCCAACCTGTCGACAACATTTCATGCAGATCCATCCACAACCTTTTGAGATATCCTACACACAAACAAACAAACAGACAAACAAACAAGAAAAAGATGCCATGCAGAGCACGATACTTGCAAAATCCACCCCCTCTCCAAAGGTTGCCATGGATACATCAAATTATCCATTTCATTAAGATTCAAATTTACAATCTTATTCAAAGATCAGGTCAATAGGATGAAAATTGATTATTTTTCAGATTTAAATTGATGATTTTTGAAGTTTGACCTTGAGTTGACCTTTGACTTTTTGACCTCAAAAATAGCTGTTTCCCCAATTCTGTGATGGACTATGCAATTCCTTTCAAATTTCAAGTTAATGGGATGTAAATTGACGATTTTTCAGTTGAAAATTGATGATTTTAGATGTTTGACATCGAGTTGACCTTTGACCTTTTGATCTCAAAAATAGTTGGTTTCCCAATTCAGTAATGCACTATGAAATCGCTGTTTAATTTTCAAGTCAATCGGATGAAAAATGACAATTTCAGAAATTTGACTTGAAGATGACCTTTGACCTCAAAATCAATAGGCTTCTCAGTTGAGACTACCTTTTTTTTCTTGTATACCTTGTCGAGGCTCATATGAGAGCTAACACACAAAGCACAGCAAGGGGGGCGTGAGACAAGAGGGGCGGGAGTGGGATGGACAAAACAGTGGGGAACAGAGACCTTAGGAGATCTGTGGAAGGGAGAGGGATGGGCCAGGGAACACGGGGTACGAATATGGACATTACAGGAACTTTCAGGAAGGAAAGCAGGGAATTTGAAGGAGGTGGGTTTGGGGTGGATTAACGGGGGTAGAAAAGATTGAGGATTTGGATGGGGGACGATAAGAGGTGGTGGTGAACAGCTGTTTTGAAGGCCTGGAGGGAAGAATGCGATTGAACAGAGTGAGGGACTTTATTCCAAAGGCAGGAAAAAGAGGAATTAAAGAGTGAAGGTGAGCAGTGATTCATGATTTTGGTAGTTTTACCAGAAGGGAGTTGTTGGTGGACCTTGAGCGCCATGCGGAGCGGCATGGTGCCAGACCATGTCAAAAGCACACGATATGTTGAGGGATATGGCTCTAATTTCATGTCTGGCATTGAGTACCTCCATCCATTGTTGGGATAGCAGAAGCAGCATATCCAGGGTAGAGTGACCTGGTCTGAAACCAAATTGATGATCAGAAATCAAGCCATTGGAGAAGAGGAAGGATTTAATGGCTGAAGCGATGATGGATTCCATAAGCTAGCTGATGATTGGGAGAAGGCTGATTGGTCTGTGCTTGCAGGGATGTGCTTTTGCACCTTTTTATGCAGAGTGGTAATATTTGCTGATTTCTAAGCAGATGGCAAATGACATTGAGCAAATGAGAGGGTGAATAAAACAGAGAGAGGGTGAGCAAGAGCAGAGTTGCAGGTTTTTCGGACACGTGGGCTGATGCTGTCTGGACCGGTTGCAGAATCTGAGTTGAAGTTTGACAGCAAGCTCTCCACCTTGTCAGGAGAAAAGTACACAGAGTCCAGGGACAGTTGGGTGCGACTGGATAAGGTGGATACAGAAAGCGATGGGTTTCGGGCACAAGATTTAGATGCAAACACCGAGTTTAGGCATTCAGCCTTTTCATGTGTGGTGTCAGCAGTGCAGCCATTTGAGGTTAGGGAGGGGATGAAGGGGGAACATACACCAGA
>NC_140968.1:73048693-73061193 GCF_056783735.1 Eptatretus burgeri | reverse complement strand
TTTGACACAGAAATCGACTCCTACACCTGCTAAAATAACTTAATGTTACTTGATATGTGTATGTTTGTAGATGATTACGATTGCTATGTCTGCTAGCAGTCGGGGACTAGACATTAGGCATCCAATATGGCGGAAAAATCCAAAATGGCGTCCAAGATGGCCGATTTTTTGGCCACTGGAAAGTTGCTCCCTCCGATGTGGGTTCTAATATGTCTAGTTATAGGTTTTTGGGTGTGCTGAATTCGTTTTTATGCTCTAAAATGCAGTATATCTGTCACAGAAATGTCTGCGGGGGTCATGCTCTCGCGTTAAGAAGTCGTTCTTGCAAGTTCGAAGAAGAATTTTGAATATTCTCGCCCTCATTGATATCAGAAAATAACAATTAAATATTCGAAGGTCAAACATGTATTTATTTAACATGTACAGTATATACACGAATTACTAGTATACTAATGCCATAATGAATGTTCTAGTATGAATTCATGTTTGCGTTGCCTATCAGCCTCGATAATCAATAATATTGGCCATGGCATGGCATACATGGCTGTGGCGACATTTCAAATTAAAATTTCCATAGTTCAAAAACATCAATGTTCACACTTCGCTTCATGTAGTTATCTTCATTTTCGCGCATATATTAAGGAGTGATCGACACCTATGGTATTTGACACTGCAATTGGAAATTTTCGCTCTTGCCGATTCCAACGTGCCCACAGATGAGCGAGAAACGATGGCAAAACTGTTGCATCAGACACCTCGACTACCTCATGATCAACTCAGCTCAGGAAAGCCAAAATTTCTGGCCATGGATGAGAATGAGAGTAGTGACCTGTGTCTCAGCAGTTTCATAGATGACGACTCGTGGCGGTTATTCAATCTTCTTGAACTATATGATGTACTAGATGTAGAATGGATGTGTGAGCCTGCAAGCACATGGCCAGAAAGTGATGGTTACCAAAAATTCGCAAACTATGTGCACAATGTTCACGTAGTTAACGACATTGCAGAGCGTGGAATTAAGTTGATTTCGGATTTTATAGACAAAACGAGGGATGAACAGCAAAGCCAAGCTTTGCTTCAAGTGGTTGAGTGGCACATGCAGAATTATTCTGGATACACAAAATCCACTCTTCAGAAAATGTAGATAACTATATGAAGCGAAGTGTGAACATTGATGTTTTTGAACTATGGAAATTTTAATTTGAAATGTCGCTACAGCCATGTATGCCATGCCATGGCCAATATTATTGATTATCGAGGCTGATAGGCACGCATACATTAATTCATATTAGAACATTCATTATGGCATTAGTATACTAATAATTCGTATATATACTGTACACGTAAAATAAATACATGTTTGACCTTCGAATATTTAATTGTTATTTTCTGACATCAATGAGGGCGAGAATATTCAAAATTATTCTTCGGACTTGCAAGAATGACTTCTTAACGCGAGAGCATGACTCCCGCAGACATTTCTGTGACAGATATACTGCATTTTAGAGCATAAAAACGAATTCAGCCAACCCAAAAACCTATAACTAGACAGATTAGAACCCACATCGGAGGGAACAACTTTCCAGTGGCCAAAAATCGGCCATCTTGGACGCCATTTTGGAATTTTCCGCCATATTGGATGCCTCATGTCTCGTCCCCGACTGCTAGCAGACATAGCAATCATAATCATCTACAAACATACAAATATCAAGTAACATTAACGTATTTTAGCAGATGTAGGAGTCGATTTCTGTGTCAAAACGTGAAAAAAGGCCACCATTTTTGGGAGGAAAATTCTAAAAATCGGCGAGTGGGGTTTTTATCCATATTGCAAAGCTACGACGGGTAGCCAACTTGACTAGCGCAAAAAAGTTGCAATATGAAACACCCTAATACATATATATATATATATATACATACATACATATACGTTTCAAAATTGATTTCCTTTTAACCTTCATGCCATGCTTTTATCAAATTTCGTCTTAAGTATGACTTGTTTTACTGAGTCACCAAAGTATAAAAACAAACCCTTCGTTGCTATAGCAAGACCGTCTTTATAAGGGCACACTTGCCTTTGCTTTGTGCTTTGCATGGAGGTGTAGATGTCACTCGGAGGGACAGAGGTGCCAGATAAGTGTCAATTTACCCCACTCAGATGTGTTTGTGAAATTTAGTCTCGAAATCGAATCACCCAAGGCAGAGGTTCAAAAAGTTATGTTTTCACTTTAAGCAACAACTTATAACTCCTCCAAGCTATCTGCAAATGCATCTCCTCAATTAAACAAAGAAAGCTATGATTTAGAAACACAACACAATGTTGTATTCTATACTAATTCAGCACAATAGTCCTTACAATCATGGTTGTATTGCTATTGTCTGAAAGTTTAGGTTTCTTTGACACAAGGTCTAGGCTTGTGAAAGAGTGAAGTAACAGAGGGTGAAAAGGCAAAGTACTGACAGTGGGGGTAGTGGGGTCACATGTGGAGACAACGAGCAAGGGAATCAACGAACACAAAAGAGAGAATGGAGAGGAGTTAAGGCAACAGAGTAACCTGAAATAGGGTTGGGTTAGGTCAAGGTTAATGGAGGTAGATCGTAAGTAGGGAGGAGGGATGGCATGGAGAAGGTGATGTCGCATTTGCTTAATTAAAACCCTGGAACGACGAATGTGATTGAACCAATTCTGGCAGAGAGTTACACAAACAGGAGAAAAGAATAACACAAGAGCGGAGGTGTGTGGGAAGCTTGGATTTATGGATACTAACCAGGAGGAGCCAGGGTTTTACTGGAAGAACATGTGCTTCCTGGAGATGGGGAGCATGAGAGCTGAGAGAGAAGAAGGAGCAAGGCTGAAGGAGGCTCATCCTCTTGACAGAGCTTCGGGGATGTTAACAAGTCAATAAAAATTTCAAGATGATCACCTATCCTGGACAGGTCGCCATTCTGTTGCAGGATAAACGACTGAAAGTAGTAGGAATTTGGAATTAGGCCACCGTGCCAGTGATAAGTTGCCTGCATATCGCGAAATACACCGTAAAAAAATTTAATGGCCACAAACCACCAGTGCTGGCAAACAAGTCCTCTGACAACATCCATTCGATGGACGGTGCACACATTGATGCATCACCCTGCATGCTAAACACCAGGGTGACAGTTTATAGCCGTAGTACAGGCATTTTAGCAGAAATATTTGGTCAACCTCCCACAAATTGCAACAAAAGCAAACTCAACAGATTTTGATTCCTGGATATGTCCTCAGTGACAGAAAAAAAGTCCTAAGGGATCCTCCGGGGGGAAAGTCCTGAAATCATGGAAATCCAATATGGCCGCCACCCGGCTTCGGGGAAAATGAGAAAATTGTAAAGATTGATATTTTAACATGTAAATATATGTTTTTCTGCATTCTAATTGTTTCTATTTATGGTCAGTATATTGATATACAAGAATAATTATAAAAAAGTGAAATGTATTGAGGGTAAAAGAAAAAATTATAGCTTTTTTGTCCAAAAATGTCAATTTTTTTGTCCCGAAAAAAAATATTTACCTGATACTGATTTTGGCTCCTGGACAAAGAAAATAAGAAACGTTGAAGACACAAGATGAAATCAAGTCTATGGCAATACAATATAATTATGTGAATCATTGAAACATGAAAAATTCACAATTCCACTTGGGGCAATCAGATCTGCCTGACGAAGGTTTCGAAATGAAAATGAAAATTCGCATTAAACTCAGAAAGTACATCCATTATAAACTTACTATACATGTTGAGAAAAATCAAGCGTATTAAAGTTAGAACTCGACAATGTCATCATCATCCTCATCATTGTCACATGGAGTGTTTGTGCAGCCAGAGCCCCTGCAGTTTCCACAAGCTGGAGTGCACTCAATGTTGTCCTTCTTGCATACACATCTCATGGTGCTACATTCAGCCTAGCAGTTGCACCTAATGACACGTAACATCTTTTCAGGAGCTGGAGCTATTGATGTCTGAAGTGGCACAAAACCCTCGTCACACTTCTGCCAACCCAGTCTGTGGAAGAAGTATGCAAGTCTGACATCTTGAAACGAATCAAAGACCACCTTCAGAAGCATGCCGAGTCTGCAAAGATATCTTCTAGAACTTCAGCACTCTGGGTTCAGTATATGGACAGGCTTGACATTCTATGCAAATATATCCGGGCAGAGCACACTGGGAACTGGGCACTACATCTACAGGCCATCCAGGAAATGCTGCCTTACCTGGCAGCCTCAGGCCACAACCTGTATGCCAAATCTGCGAGGGTGTATGCAGCAGATGTCCAACCTCAAAACTCAACATCCCAATGTCCAACAACGTTTTGATGAGGGGTTCCATGTGGTTCGACGAAGTGATTGCCTGTGGGCAGGTCTTTCATCTGACCTGATCATCGAACAGGTTCTGATGAGAAGTTTGAAGACCAGCGGGGGGCGGCTCACACGAGGGCAAGGAATGAAAGAGCAACAACGGCTGGTATGGCTACTATCAATGCCTGCCTGTGCAGAAATAAACCAGGCAATGCAGGAGCTCACAGGATTGCCAGTCGCCGACTGGGAATCCTCCATCGTGCAAGGTCCTTCCTCGGCCCACCTGAGCTCCTGACCACTTACAAAGTTTTTGTCCGTATCCTGATGGAGTACTGCTCTCCCCTCTGGGCTGTTGCTCCTGCCTCCCACCTTTCTCGGCTTCACGCTGTAGAAACCAAGGCATTTCGGATCATTGGCATCTCCCGCAATGAGGCTGAGTCTTTGGGCCTCTCACTCAATCGCCGCAGGTTGGTCGGTGGTCTTTCTGTCTTCTACTATCTCCTCTCCAGCCTCGTCCCCCCTGCTCTCTCTGCAATTTGTCCCCACCACATTTCCGCAGGGCACTCAAGGTCCGCCAACAACCCCCTTCTGGTAAAACTACCAAAATCACGAATCACTGCTCACCTTCACTCTTTCATTCCTCTTTTTTCCCGCCTTTGGAATAAACTCCCTCACTCTATTCATTCCCATTCTTCCCTCCAGGCCTTCAAAACAGCTGTTCACCACCACCTCTTATCATCCCCCATCCAACTCCTTGATCTTTTCTAACCCCGATAATCCACCCAAGCCCACCTCCTTCAAATTCCCTGCTTTCCTTCCTGAAAGTCCCTGTTATGTCCATCTTCTATTCCCCATGTTCCCCGTCCCATCCCTCTCCCTTCCACAGATCTCTTACTGTCCCTGTTCCCCACTATTTTGTCCTTCCCACTCCCCCCCCTCCTGTCTCATGCCCCCCTTGATGTGCGTTGTGTGTTAGCTCTCATACGAGCCTCGACAAGGGATACAAAAAAAAAAAACTACAACACTGGAGAGCAGAAGAAGGACATGAACAAGGCAAGACAATCTCGTGACTGGAAGGACACACTATCAGCTCTTCAGTATTTACAGGAACGGAATCCGTTCAGTAGTGATCCACGTCTGAGGAACATTGCCACTGGAGTTCATGCACACCCCACCGTCAACGTCGATACAGCACATGCTGTAGGAGCCAAAATATTGAAATCTATGGATGGGAAAACACCTGCCGAGTACACATTTAAGAGGAAAGACCAAGTTGTCACCCTCGGCATGAAGTCCTCTGTCAAGATTGATGGAGAGCAAGTCCAGGTTGACTCACAACTCCTCTTCGAGAGACTGATCACTGTTGCACAGACAGCAGAAGAACTGGAGTCGGCCTTCAAATATGAACTGTGCAGCTATCCACCAGCCCTCTTTGATTCCTCTCTTCAGCTCTGAGAAGCACACAAGCCAGTCTTTGCCGATGCCATCTGGGATCTTCTTGGATCCGATGTCCCAGCCGATATCCCCAATGATGGGCAACATTATGTTTTGGATGGCGGGGCACTTGTTCAATGCATTCCATGGTCTCGTGCATCTACATAGAGACATATGCCACCAGTACACTGATTATGTAACGAAGAAGTACGGAGATGCCATAGTCGTGTTTGATGGTTATGAGAGTACCAACACGAAGGACATGACACACCAGAGACGGTCTAAAGGGAATGCTGGCACTACTGTGACATTTACAGCTGACATGCATCTCACAATGAAGAAGGAATAGTTTCTTGCCAATAGGCAGAATAAACAGCGATTCATTTTTATGTTGAGTGAAGAGCTTCAGAAGAAGAACTGTGAGACACACCATGCCTCAGGGGATGCTGATCTCCTGATTGTACTGAAGGCTGTACAGTCTGCTACTGTCACCAACACTGTGTTAGTTGGTGATGACACAGACCTCCTCGTCCTCCTATGCTACCATGCAAGCTTAGAATCCCATGACCTCTTCTTTTGTCCCGAGCCAAAGAAGAACACGAAGAAGCCTCGCATCTGGGACATCAAGGCTACAAGAAAATGATTGGTTCAGACATATACAAGCACATACTGTTTCTACATGCAGTTCTTGGGTGCGACACGACATCGCGTCTTCATGGGATTGGAAAGGGAGCTTCCCTCAAAAAGTTCAAAGCAAACAACACTTTCCGGTAGCAGGCCAAGGTTTTTGATACATATCCAGCTTCCGTATGTAATGTGGCAGATGCAGAAGAAAAAACATTGGTGATAATCTACAACGGAAAGTTAACTGACACCCTGGACACCCTCCGGTATCAGCGGTACTGGGACAAGGTGGCTTGGAGCTCCTCTCACGTGCAACCACAGACGTTACCACCAACATCAAAAGCAGCAAAGTATCACAGCCAGCGCGTGTATCTGCAAGTCCAAGAATGGAAGGGATGTGCAGATGAACTTCTTCCGACAGACTGGGGTTGGCAGAAGTGTGACGAGGGTTTTGTGCCACTTCACACATCAATAGCTCCAGCTCCTGAAAAGATGTTACGTGTCATTAGGTGCAACTGCCAGGCTGAATGTAGCACCATGAGATGCACATGCAAGAAGCACGACATTGAGTGCACTCCAGCTTGTGGAAACTGCAGGGGCTCTGGCTGCACAAACACTCCATGTGACAATGATGAGGATGATGACGACATTGTCGAGTTCTAACTTTAATACGCTTGATTTTTCTCAACATGTATAGTAAGTTTATAATGGATGTACTTTCTGAGTTTAATGCGAATTTTCATTTTCATTTCGAAACCTTCGTCAGGCAGATGTGATTGCCCCGAGTGGAATTGTGAATTTTTCATGTTTCAATGATTTACATAATTATATTGTATTGCCATAGACTTGATTTCATCTTGTGTCTTCAACATTTCTTATTTTTTTGGGTCCAGGAGCCAAAATCAGTCTCAGGTAAATTTTTTTTTTTTTTCGGGACAAAAAAAATTGACATTTTTGGACAAAAAAGCTATAATTTTTTATTTTACCCTCAATACATTTCACTTTTTAAAAATTATTCTTGTATATCAATATACTGACCAGAACTAGAAACAATTAGAATGCAGAAAAACATATTTACATATTAAAATATTGTTAAAGTTTGTGGAAATTCACAGAACACCATTCAGGTGCCCCAGTGGTCAGTTATTTCGGTAAGTGTGTGTTACTGGCTAGATTTTCCCCACCAATGTCTAAAGGGCTGTGCATCTTTGAGTTAGCAGTTATTCTGTTCTGTCTTTTATTTGAAACAAACAGCATCTCTTCAACGACACCACAGCGCCAACCACACTGCAACCACGCCACCTCCTCCACCACAACAGCATCTCAGAAACCACGCCATCCCCACCACACCATCTCCACAAACACCGCCATAGGAGCCACATTCTCCAGAGGGACGACCCTCCTCTACAAACAAAGAGCCAAGCCGAACTCTCTTGGAATTTTCTCTCAGAACGACGTAAGAAAAGAATGCCAGTTATCAGACCAAAAGAGCCAAACCGAACTCCCCTGGAATTTTCCCCCGCGCGCCGAGAAGGAAGGGGCGAACGCTCCGGGGCGATAAAGGGCCGCGTGGAACGCCGAGAAGGAAGTTGGGAGTTGGCAGTTGGCGGTTGGCGAGTGGGTGAGAGAGTCTCTCTCCTTAGTCTCTCTCTCCTTGGTCGCTGAAGGCTCCATTGGAGGTGCCGTTGGGGGCATTGTCGGAGGCGTTGTTGGAGTCGAGAGTTGATTGGGGAACTGGTGGAGTCCAGTGGAGTGCGAGCAGAGACATCGAGGGTTGCCCAGCGAGTCACCAAGAGGGTGGCAGGTAGCCTGCTCGGTCTCTCGGGGCCCTGCGGTCATTCCGGCTCTGAACAATCATAAAGGCTTACGAGCCCGATGCTTCTCTTCTTTCTTTCCGGGGATTTTTGCATGGAAGTCTGTGGCGCCTTATCCTTTAAGTAGTGAACTGACTAAGTGCATGTAAATAATAAATAGATAATGGCTGTAGGTCTATTTGCTCATGTCTTATCCCTTACCCCCATTCATTGCATAAGTGTACAAATAAATGTCCCCTTTGTTGAATATTCACCTGTTCGTTGCGTCCCTTCCTCCATTGAACTACCGTAATTGCGTTCGGAATATTAGCTGGTTTTTAATACCGATAAGATAATCGGGTCCGACGGGACTTAGCGATATAAAACCACTCGGCAATCGCAAACAGAACGAACTGCTTAAAGTGGCTCGTTTTCGTGCAGGCTCCATTGAGGTGTAAATCCCCGGCATTTCTGTCTGCGCAAAGAATTAGGTACATCGACAATTCGGCGATCGACCCTGTAGCGCGTGGACAGAAAAGTTCGCTGATCTATGGTGTGGTTAACAACACCCGTAGTTGGGTTTCGGCGTTGATCTGAAAAGCTGCGACTGGATTGCCACGTTCGGTGGGCGCGTGCGGCCGCAAATTAGCTAAAGGCGGTCGCCCGCACGCCGGAGTGGCGAGAATTCACAACAATATCAATCTTTACAATTTTCTCATTTTCGCCGAAGCCGGGTGGTGGCCATATTGGATTTCCATGATTTCAGGACTTTCCCCCGGAGGATCCCTTAGGAGTTTTTTTTTCTGTTACTGAGGACATATCCAGGAATCAAAATCTGTTGAGTTTGCTTTTGTTGCAATTTGTGAGAGGTCATCCGACATTTTGACTGTACTACTGGGTCAAGATTTAAACTAAGACAAGAAAGCTCAAAGGCGGGTGCGGATACCTCGAAGCAATAATGCCAGTCGTAGAGCGGAGAAGAGACGGTAAAAAAAACAACAGACACCATGTTATGCAGGTCGCACATGAGCCTCTGGATTCCATCATTCATCTCGGATCACACAGTAAATCACACTTTGGTGTAAATTCCAATGCAAGGGATTTCATCAAAGGACACCATCAGAGGAATTTTTTTTTTCTTCCCTGAAATGAAAGGTCTTCACCCATCCGAGACACTACTCATTAAAATTGTGGGGTTTAACTTGAAACGCTGAAACTGCACAGGGTGTCCATAAATTATTGTTCCAGTTTTAAAATTGTATTACATTGTATGAGAGCCAAACATAAATCCAGAACCACTGCTCACTTCCACTCATTTATTCCTCTTTTTCCCACCTGTGGAACCATGTTCCACATGCTCTTCAATCTCATCCTTCCCTCCAGGTCTTCAAGACAGCCTTTCACACCATCTCAAGTCATCCTCCATCCAAAATCATGATCTTTTCGACATCCATTAATGCACCCACAACCCTCCCAAAATTTTCCTTATGTATCCATATTGTCCACCCGTTGCGTTCTCCCTTACCCTTCATCATTACCTGCATCCCTCGTTTGTCCATCCACACCTGCTTTCTCCCTCCGCCCACTGTTGGTGTTTTCTCCTTTCTCCTGCTGTTCCCTTTGTTATGTTGTGTCCTGATCTGTTCTGCGTCGTAACTCTCCCATGAGCCATGACTATCCATGTTAAAAGAAAAAGACTAAAAAAAAGACTGTGGACACCCTCTGCATCTTTTGCTGCTCAAAGTGTCTGAATACCTTTCAATTTAGCTTGCATCATGTGATATGTAAATCATTCAAACGTCAAAGGTAGTGTGATGTATTATTATTATTTCACTTCCATCAATCGATGTCATACAACACAGGGTTTCCACAAAGTCCTTGTGCAATTTTGAGCCTACATAACATTTGATGTGCACATAATAGAAATAAACTGTAAATTGCACATGAAAGGACTGAAAAATTTAGCACCTGCACCCCTCTTGTTTTCCAGAAACTCATCTATTCATCACGTTCTCCAACATCCAAGCAAAAATTGTGATTAAACATTCCATTTAGTGCGAACAGAATTAGGGAATACTAGACGACAGAACAGAAAACGAACAGAAACCCGTTGGGTTCCCGTCGTGACAGCAGTTGATGAAAAAAAAACAAAAAAAGACACATAATTTTAGTATTATTTAGTGGTCAAACTTTAACTTGAAGAAAATTTGAGCATTTACCTCAGGAATCATCTTTCGGCCAACTGGTTTCTCGAGGAATATCAACACATTCTCCCTGGTTTGTCATTGCGCTTTATGGATCGTCATACCAAAACTTGACTGAATCGGAAATTGATTTTTAAATAATTTTGTTCGTTGCTGGATTTTAAGGAAACTTGATACTGCACACCGCAGGAGAACGTTGAGTAAGGTGGCTCTAAAATATGTGCTATCGTGTACCGTTTTAGCTGTATTTCGGGAACATACATATATATATATATATATATATATATATATATATATATATATATATATATATATATATATATATATATATATATATATATATACAGGGTGAGTCAAAAATAGCGCCCAATTTCTGTTTTTTTCGGCTGTCAGATTCTTTCTGGGAAGTCATGTTGTTCATAATTGTCTTGTAGATTGTTACTTTTCGTAATTTATTTATTTTTGATTTTGTTTTGCAGGCTATTGCTGCGAGTTTGGAAAGTTACTGAATCTGCACCAAATTGAGCTTAATGGCACAATTAACAGACACAATTGTGTCGACTGGGCTGCGAATAACCCAAGAGTGACAGTTGAGAAGGAGGTAAATTTATCTGGAGTGACAGTTTGGGCAGCCATATCTCCATTAGGGATAATTGGACCCTTTTTCTTTGAGGGATCTGTCACTGCAGAAATTTACCTGGATATCCTGCAACCTTCTTTTGGCCCAGGGCACAAGATCAGGACTGTTATTTTCAGCATGATGGAGCTCCACCTCATTATGGATGTTATGTTCGTCAGTGGCTTGATGAAAACTTTCCCAGAAAGTGGATCGGCTGCTGCAATCCCATCGAGTGGCCGGCACGCTCCCCCAGACCTTACACCTCCAGATTTCTTTCTTTGGGGGCTCATGAAAGCCTTATTTATCGTGAAAAGCCTCGTACCATTCAGGAATTGAAGGCTCAAATCACTGCAAAGTTTGAGGAAATTGATATCGAACTCTGCAGACGTGTGTGCCGCTCTGTGACTGCTCAGCTGCAATTGTGCATCGATCACGAGGGAGGGCACTTTGAAAATTGCAAGCAAAACCGGTTGGTACAGTTCCGTAAAAAAATTTTCTTGAATAAATGGTTAGATAAACACGTCATTCATTTATTTCTACTTTTTTGTACACTGTAATACAAATGGCAAACAAACAATCAACTGACAGAAATCGGGCGCTACTTCTGACTCACCATATATCTATATATATAAAGTTGAAAGTGTGTCTGTGTGTCTGTGTGTTTCTCTGTGACCGATGCACGCAAAAAGTACTGGACTGATCCTCACCAAATTTCATATGCTGACAGAACATGTACCCGGGAGTGTCCCGATGTAAAAGAATTGTACTTCCGTCTTCCGGTTTCCGAATTATGACGTCATCATCTGATTGTGTGTTTCTCTGTGACCTATGCACGCAAAAAGTACTGGACTGATCCTCACCAAATTTCATATGCTGACAGAACATGTACCCGGGAGTGTCCCGATGTAAAATAGTTGTACTTCCGACTTCCGATTTCTGAATTATGACGTCATCACATGATTTCGTAAAGTTAATTTTTCAAGTTCAGCCGATTGACATGGGGCCAACGCCATATACAATATATCTAACATATGATTTTAAGTTTTTGTTTGTCTGTTTGTTTGTTTGTCTGCACGCGCTAATCTCCTGAAAGGTGAAAAATAGGAGCTAACCATTGAAATAAAAAATGTCGGGATGGGCCCCGGGAAGGTTATCAGGCTATGTGTGGCAAGGCCCCTCGGCCGGGGGGGGGGGTGAGGGGTGTGTTTCCCCCTCACCAAACCCCTTAGCCTATGACTGCCATGGCCCAATAGGGAACTGATACTGTGCTCGCGTCAGACATATGTATAGAAGATTAAATTCATTCAAAAAGAACCCGAGCAGGACTGGGTGCATTCACCTTTTATATATATACATATATATATATATATATATATATATATATATATATATATATATATATATATATATATATATATATATATATGTTGTTCGTCTTTTGGCTGCTCCCGTTAGGGGTCGCCACCCGTTATGATCCGCATACCGATTTGGCATAGG